>NW_026699440.1:0-49892 GCF_030435755.1 Ochotona princeps
TTGTGGGAGAACAACTCCATTTGGCTCACTAACTTCACACACCATCAGGCTTCCAAGCAGCTCTCAAGGAAACTCAGTTTTCACACTCTATGCTTAGTGCCCTTTGAGTGCCTAGGACTGAAATGAAGCTTGGTGAGCATCCCACACAAACGAATGCTCCACATGCGGGTTTCACATGCCACCAACTCCACATTCACAGGCAACATCAGCGCCACAGCCGTTTTCAGATAGCCCTCAATGCAAAGGATCTAGACGCAAATATTGGTGTGAGAGCTAATTCAATCAAGGAAACACTGCATGTTGGTGAAGGGCATATTGAAGAAGGATCAGCCGAGTGGTTCTTGTGGGAGAACAACTCCATTTGGCTCACTAACTTCACACACCATCAGGCTTCCAAGCAGCTCTCAAGGAAACTCAGTTTTCACACTCTATGCTTAGTGCCCTTTGAGTGCATTATCTAGGAATGAATCTAGTAGAGCATCCCACACAAACGAATGCTCCACATGCAGGTTTCACATGCCACCAACTCCACATTCACAGGCAACTTCAGTGCCACAGCCGTTTTCAGATAGCCCTCAATGCAAAGGCTCTAGACGCAAATATTGGTGTGAGAGCTAATTCAATCAAGGAAACACTGCATGTTGGTGAAGGGCATATTGAGGAAGGATCAGCCGAGTGGTTCTTGTGGGAGAACAACTCCATTTGGCTCACTAACTTCACACACCATCAGGCTTCCAAGCAGCTCTCAAGGAAACTCAGTTTTCACACTCTATGCTTAGTGCCCTTTGAGTGCATTATCTAGGAATGAATCTAGTAGAGCATCCCACACAAACGAATGCTCCACATGCAGGTTTCACATGCCACCAACTCCACATTCACAGGCAACTTCAGTGCCACAGCCGTTTTCAGATAGCCCTCAATGCAAAGGCTCTAGACGCAAATATTGGTGTGAGAGCTAATTCAATCAAGGAAACACTGCATGTTGGTGAAGGGCATATTGAGGAAGGATCAGCCGAGTGGTTCTTGTGGGAGAACAACTCCATTTGGCTCACTAACTTCACACACCATCAGGCTTCCAAGCAGCTCTCAAGGAAACTCAGTTTTCACACTATATGCTTAGTGCCCTTTGAGTGCCTAGGACTGAAATGAAGCTTGGTGAACATCCCACACAAACGAATGCTCCACATGCGGGTTTCACATGCCACCAACTCCACATTCTCAGGCAACTTCAGCGCCAAGGCGTTTTCAGATAGCCCTCAATGCAAAGGCTCTAGACGCAAATATTGGTGTGAGAGCTAATTCAATCAAGGAAACACTGCATGTTGGTGAAGGGCATATTGAAGAAGGATCAGCCGAGTGGTTCTTGTGGGAGAACAACTCCATTTGGCTCACTAACTTCACACACCATCAGGCTTCCAAGCAGCTCTCAAGGAAACTCAGTTTTCACACTCTATGCTTAGTGCCCTTTGAGTGCCTAGGACTGAAATGAAGCTTGGTGAGCATCCCACACAAACGAATGCTCCACATGCGGGTTTCACATGCCACCAACTCCACATTGACAGGCAACTTCAGCGCCACAGCCGTTTTCAGATAGCCCTCAATGCAAAGGCTCTAGATGCAAATATTGGTGTGAGAGCTAATTCAATCAAGGAAACACTGCATGTTGGTGAAGGGAATATTGAAGAAGGATCAGCCGAGTGGTTCTTGTGGGAGAACAACTCCATTTGGCTCACTAACTTCACACACCATCAGGCTTCCAAGCAGCTCTCAAGGAAACTCAGTTTTCACACTCTATGCTTAGTGCCCTTTGAGTGCATTATCTAGGAATGAATCTAGTAGAGCATCCCACACAAACGAATGCTCCACATGCAGGTTTCACATGCCACCAACTCCACATTCACAGGCAACTTCAGCGCCACAGCCGTTTTCAGATAGCCCTCAATGCAAAGGCTCTAGACGCAAATATTGGTGTGAGAGCTAATTCAATCAAGGAAACACTGCATGTTGGTGAAGGGCATATTGAAGAAGGATCAGCCGAGTGGTTCTTGTGGGAGAACAACTCCATTTGGCTCACTAACTTCACACACCATCAGGCTTCCAAGCAGCTCTCAAGGAAACTCAGTTTTCACACTCTATGCTTAGTGCCCTTTGAGTGCCTAGGACTGAAATGAAGCTTGGTGAACATCCCACACAAACGAATGCTCCACATGCGGGTTTCACATGCCACCAACTCCACATTCTCAGGCAACTTCAGCGCCACAGCCGTTTTCAGATAGCCCTCAATGCAAAGGCTCTAGACGCAAATATTGGTGTGAGAGCTAATTCAATCAAGGAAACACTGCATGTTGGTGAAGGGCATATTGAAGAAGGATCAGCCGAGTGGTTCTTGTGGGAGAACAACTCCATTTGGCTCACTAACTTCACACACCATCAGGCTTCCAAGCAGCTCTCAAGGAAACTCAGTTTTCACACTCTATGCTTAGTGCCCTTTGAGTGCATTATCTAGGAATGATTCTAGAAGAGCATCCCACACAAACGAATGCTCCACATGCGGGTTTCACATGCCACCAACTCCACATTCACAGGCAACTTCAGCGCCACAGCCGTTTTCAGATAGCCCTCAATGCAAAGGCTCTAGACGCAAATATTGGTGTGAGAGCTAATTCAATCAAGGAAACACTGCATGTTGGTGAAGGGCATATTGAAGAAGGATCAGCCGAGTGGTTCTTGTGGGAGAACAACTCCATTTGGCTCACTAACTTCACACACCATCAGGCTTCCAAGCAGCTCTCAAGGAAACTCAGTTTTCACACTCTATGCTTAGTGCCCTTTGTGTGCCTAGGACTGAAATGAAGCTTGGTGAGCATCCACACAAACGAATGCTCCACATGCGGGTTTCACATGCCACCAACTCCACATTCACAGGCAACTTCAGCGCCAAGGCGTTTTCAGATAGCCCTCAATGCAAAGGCTCTAGACGCAAATATTGGTGTGAGAGCTAATTCAATCAAGGAAACACTGCATGTTGGTGAAGGGCATATTGAAGAAGGATCAGCCGAGTGGTTCTTGTGGGAGAACAACTCCATTTGGCTCACTAACTTCACACACCATCAGGCTTCCAAGCAGCTCTCAAGGAAACTCAGTTTTCACACTCTATGCTTAGTGCCCTTTGAGTGCATTATCTAGGAATGATTCTAGAAGAGCATCCCACACAAACGAATGCTCCACATGCGGGTTTCACATGCCACCAACTCCACATTCACAGGCAACTTCAGCGCCACAGCCGTTTTCAGATAGCCCTCAATGCAAAGGCTCTAGACGCAAATATTGGTGTGAGAGCTAATTCAATCAAGGAAACACTGCATGTTGGTGAAGGGCATATTGAAGAAGGATCAGCCGAGTGGTTCTTGTGGGAGAACAACTCCATTTGGCTCACTAACTTCACACACCATCAGGCTTCCAAGCAGCTCTCAAGGAAACTCAGTTTTCACACTCTATGCTTAGTGCCCTTTGAGTGCCTAGGAGTGAAATAAACCTTGGTGAACATCCCACACAAACGAATGCTCCACATGCGGGTTTCACATGCCACCAACTCCACATTCACAGGCAACTTCAGCGCCACAGCCGTTTTCAGATAGCCCTCAATGCAAAGGCTCTAGACGCAAATATTGGTGTGAGAGCTAATTCAATCAAGGAAACACTGCATGTTGGTGTAGGGCATATTGAAGAAGGATCAGCCGAGTGGTTCTTGTGGGAGAACAACTCCATTTGGCTCACTAACTTCACACACCATCAGGCTTCCAAGCAGCTCTCAAGGAAACTCAGTTTTCACACTCTATGCTTAGTGCCCTTTGAGTGCATTATCTAGGAATGAATCTAGTAGAGCATCCCACACAAACGAATGCTCCACATGCAGGTTTCACATGCCACCAACTCCACATTCACAGGCAACTTCAGTGCCACAGCCGTTTTCAGATAGCCCTCAATGCAAAGGCTCTAGACGCAAATATTGGTGTGAGAGCTAATTCAATCAAGGAAACACTGCATGTTGGTGAAGGGCATATTGAAGAAGGATCAGCCGAGTGGTTCTTGTGGGAGAACAACTCCATTTGGCTCACTAACTTCACACACCATCAGGCTTCCAAGCAGCTCTCAAGGAAACTCAGTTTTCACACTCTATGCTTAGTGCCCTTTGAGTGCCTAGGACTGAAATGAAGCTTGGTGAACATCCCACACAAACGAATGCTCCACATGCGGGTTTCACATGCCACCAACTCCACATTCTCAGGCAACTTCAGCGCCAAGGCGTTTTCAGATAGCCCTCAATGCAAAGGCTCTAGACGCAAATATTGGTGTGAGAGCTAATTCAATCAAGGAAACACTGCATGTTGGTGAAGGGCATATTGAAGAAGGATCAGCCGAGTGGTTCTTGTGGGAGAACAACTCCATTTGGCTCACTAACTTCACACACCATCAGGCTTCCAAGCAGCTCTCAAGGAAACTCAGTTTTCACACTCTATGCTTAGTGCCCTTTGAGTGCATTATCTAGGAATGATTCTAGAAGAGCATCCCACACAAACGAATGCTCCACATGCGGGTTTCACATGCCACCAACTCCACATTCACAGGCAACTTCAGCGCCACAGCCGTTTTCAGATAGCCCTCAATGCAAAGGCTCTAGACGCAAATATTGGTGTGAGAGCTAATTCAATCAAGGAAACACTGCATGTTGGTGAAGGGCATATTGAAGAAGGATCAGCCGAGTGGTTCTTGTGGGAGAACAACTCCATTTGGCTCACTAACTTCACACACCATCAGGCTTCCAAGCAGCTCTCAAGGAAACTCAGTTTTCACACTCTATGCTTAGTGCCCTTTGAGTGCCTAGGACTGAAATGAAGCTTGGTGAGCATCCCACACAAACGAATGCTCCACATGCGGGTTTCACATGCCACCAACTCCACATTCTCAGGCAACTTCAGCGCCAAGGCGTTTTCAGATAGCCCTCAATGCAAAGGCTCTAGACGCAAATATTGGTGTGAGAGCTAATTCAATCAAGGAAACACTGCATGTTGGTGAAGGGCATATTGAAGAAGGATCAGCCGAGTGGTTCTTGTGGGAGAACAACTCCATTTGGCTCCCTAACTTCACACACCATCAGGCTTCCAAGCAGCTCTCAAGGAAACTCAGTTTTCACACTCTATGCTTAGTGCCCTTTGAGTGCATTATCTAGGAATGATTCTAGAAGAGCATCCCACACAAACGAATGCTCCACATGCGGGTTTCACATGCCACCAACTCCACATTCACAGGCAACTTCAGCGCCACAGCCGTTTTCAGATAGCCCTCAATGCAAAGGCTCTAGACGCAAATATTGGTGTGAGAGCTAATTCAATCAAGGAAACACTGCATGTTGGTGAAGGGCATATTGAAGAAGGATCAGCCGAGTGGTTCTTGTGGGAGAACAACTCCATTTGGCTCACTAACTTCACACACCATCAGGCTTCCAAGCAGCTCTCAAGGAAACTCAGTTTTCACACTCTATGCTTAGTGCCCTTTGAGTGCCTAGGAGTGAAATAAACCTTGGTGAACATCCCACACAAACGAATGCTCCACATGCGGGTTTCACATGCCACCAACTCCACATTCACAGGCAACTTCAGCGCCACAGCCGTTTTCAGATAGCCCTCAATGCAAAGGCTCTAGACGCAAATATTGGTGTGAGAGCTAATTCAATCAAGGAAACACTGCATGTTGGTGTAGGGCATATTGAAGAAGGATCAGCCGAGTGGTTCTTGTGGGAGAACAACTCCATTTGGCTCACTAACTTCACACACCATCAGGCTTCCAAGCAGCTCTCAAGGAAACTCAGTTTTCACACTCTATGCTTAGTGCCCTTTGAGTGCATTATCTAGGAATGAATCTAGTAGAGCATCCCACACAAACGAATGCTCCACATGCAGGTTTCACATGCCACCAACTCCGCATTCACAGGCAACTTCAGTGCCACAGCCGTTTTCAGATAGCCCTCAATGCAAAGGCTCTAGACGCAAATATTGGTGTGAGAGCTAATTCAATCAAGGAAACACTGCATGTTGCTGAAGGGCATATTGAAGAAGGATCAGCCGAGTGGTTCTTGTGGGAGAACAACTCCATTTGGCTCACTAACTTCACACACCATCAGGCTTCCAAGCAGCTCTCAAGGAAACTCAGTTTTCACACTCTATGCTTAGTGCCCTTTGAGTGCCTAGGACTGAAATGAAGCTTGGTGAACATCCCACACAAACGAATGCTCCACATGCGGGTTTCACATGCCACCAACTCCACATTCTCAGGCAACTTCAGCGCCAAGGCGTTTTCAGATAGCCCTCAATGCAAAGGCTCTAGGGGCAAATATTGGTGTGAGAGCTAATTCAATCAAGGAAACACTGCATGTTGCTGAAGGGCATATTGAAGAAGGATCAGCCGAGTGGTTCTTGTGGGAGAACAACTCCATTTGGCTCACTAACTTCACACACCATCAGGCTTCCAAGCAGCTCTCAAGGAAACTCAGTTTTCACACTCTATGCTTAGTGCCCTTTGAGTGACTAGGACTGAAATGAAGCTTGGTGAGCATCCCACACAAACGAATGCTCCACATGCGGGTTTCACATGCCACCAACTCCACATTCACAGGCAACTTCAGCGCCACAGCCGTTTTCAGATAGCCCTCAATGCAAAGGCTCTAGACGCAAATATTGGTGTGAGAGCTAATTCGATCAAGGAAACACTGCATGTTGGTGAAGGGCATATTGAAGAAGGATCAGCCGAGTGGTTCTTGTGGGAGAACAACTCCATTTGGCTCACTAACTTCACACACCATCAGGCTTCCAAGCAGCTCTCAAGGAAACTCAGTTTTCACACTCTATGCTTAGTGCCCTTTGAGTGCCTAGGAGTGAAATAAACCTTGGTGAACATCCCACACAAACGAATGCTCCACATGCGGGTTTCACATGCCACCAACTCCACATTCACAGGCAACTTCAGCGCCACAGCCGTTTTCAGATATCCCTCAATGCAAAGGCTCTAGACGCAAATATTGGTGTGAGAGCTAATTCAATCAAGGAAACACTGCATGTTGGTGAAGGGCATATTGAAGAAGGATCATCCGAGTGGTTCTTGTGGGAGAACAACTCCATTTGGCTCACTAACTTCACACACCATCAGGCTTCCAAGCAGCTCTCAAGGAAACTCAGTTTTCACACTCTATGCTTAGTGCCCTTTGAGTGCCTAGGACTGAAATAAACCTTGGTGAACATCCCACACAAACGAATGCTCCACATGCGGGTTTCACATGCCACCAACTCCACATTCACAGGCAACTTCAGCGCCACAGCCGTTTTCAGATAGCCCTCAATGCAAAGGCTCTAGACGCAAATATTGGTGTGAGAGCTAATTCAATCAAGGAAACACTGCATGTTGGTGAAGGGCATATTGAAGAAGGATCAGCCGAGTGGTTCTTGTGGGAGAACAACTCCATTTGGCTCACTAACTTCACACACCATCAGGCTTCCAAGCAGCTCTCAAGGAAACTCAGTTTTCACACTCTATGCTTAGTGCCCTTTGAGTGCCTAGGACTGAAATAAACCTTGGTGAACATCCCACACAAACGAATGCTCCACATGCGGGTTTCACATGCCACCAACTCCACATTCACAGGCAACTTCAGCGCCACAGCCGTTTTCAGATAGCCCTCAATGCAAAGGCTCTAGACGCAAATATTGGTGTGAGAGCTAATTCAATCAAGGAAACACTGCATGTTGGTGAAGGGCATATTGAAGAAGGATCAGCCGAGTGGTTCTTGTGGGAGAACAACTCCATTTGGCTCACTAACTTCACACACCATCAGGCTTCCAAGCAGCTCTCAAGGAAACTCAGTTTTCACACTCTATGCTTAGTGCCCTTTGAGTGCATTATCTAGGAATGAATCTAGTAGAGCATCCCACACAAATGAATGCTCCACATGCAGGTTTCACATGCCACCAACTCCACATTCACAGGCAACTTCAGTGCCACAGCCGTTTTCAGATAGCCCTCAATGCAAAGGCTCTAGACGCAAATATTGGTGTGAGAGCTAATTCAATCAAGGAAACACTGCATGTTGGTGAAGGGCATATTGAAGAAGGATCAGCCGAGTGGTTCTTGTGGGAGAACAACTCCATTTGGCTCACTAACTTCACACACCATCAGGCTTCCAAGCAGCTCTCAAGGAAACTCAGTTTTCACACTCTATGCTTAGTGCCCTTTCACGGCATTATCTAGGAATGATCCTGGTAGAGCATCCCACACAAACGAATGCTCCACATGCGGGTTTCACATGCCACCAACTCCACATTCTCAGGCAACTTCTGCGCCACAGGTGTTTTCAGATATCCCTCAATGCAAAGGCTCTAGACGCAAATATTGGTGTGAGAGCTAATTCAATCAAGGAAACACTGCATGTTGGTGAAGGGCATATTGAAGAAGGATCAGCCGAGTGGTTCTTGTGGGAGAACAACTCCATTTGGTTCACTAACTTCACACACCATCAGGCTTCCAAGCAGCTCTCAAGGAAACTCAGTTTTCACACTCTATGCTTAGTGCCCTTTGAGTGCCTAGGACTGAAATGAAGCTTGGTGAACATCCCACACAAACGAATGCTCCACATGCGGGTTTCACATGCCACCAACTCCACATTCTCAGGCAACTTCAGCGCCAAGGCATTTTCAGATAGCCCTCAATGCAAAGGCTCTAGACGCAAATATTGGTGTGAGAGCTAATTCAATCAAGGAAACACTGCATGTTGGTGAAGGGCATATTGAAGAAGGATCAGCCGAGTGGTTCTTGTGGGAGAACAACTCCATTTGGCTCACTAACTTCACACACCATCAGGCTTCCAAGCAGCTCTCAAGGAAACTCAGTTTTCACACTCTATGCTTAGTGCCCTTTGAGTGCATTATCTAGGAATGATTCTAGAAGAGCATCCCACACAAACGAATGCTCCACATGCGGGTTTCACATGCCACCAACTCCACATTCACAGGCAACTTCAGCGCCACAGCCGTTTTCAGATAGCCCTCAATGCAAAGGCTCTAGACGCAAATATTGGTGTGAGAGCTAATTCAATCAAGGAAACACTGCATGTTGGTGAAGGGCATATTGAAGAAGGATCAGCCGAGTGGTTCTTGTGGGAGAACAACTCCATTTGGCTCACTAACTTCACACACCATCAGGCTTCCAAGCAGCTCTCAAGGAAACTCAGTTTTCACACTCTATGCTTAGTGCCCTTTGAGTGCATTATCTAGGAATGAATCTAGTAGAGCATCCCACACAAACGAATGCTCCACATGCAGGTTTCACATGCCACCAACTCCACATTCACAGGCAACTTCAGTGGCACAGCCGTTTTCAGATAGCCCTCAATGCAAAGGCTCTAGACGCAAATATTGGTGTGAGAGCTAATTCAATCAAGGAAACACTGCATGTTGGTGAAGGGCATATTGAAGAAGGATCAGCCGAGTGGTTCTTGTGGGAGAACAACTCCATTTGGCTCACTAACTTCACACACCATCAGGCTTCCAAGCAGCTCTCAAGGAAACTCAGTTTTCACACTCTATGCTTAGTGCCCTTTGAGTGCATTATCTAGGAATGAATCTAGTAGAGGATCCCACACAAACGAATACTCCACATGCAGGTTTCACATGCCACCAACTCCACATTCACAGGCAACTTCAGTGCCACAGCCGTTTTCAGATAGCCCTCAATGCAAAGGCTCTAGACGCAAATATTGGTGTGAGAGCTAATTCAATCAAGGAAACACTGCATGTTGGTGAAGGGCATATTGAAGAAGGATCAGCCGAGTGGTTCTTGTGGGAGAACAACTCCATTTGGCTCACTAACTTCACACACCATCAGGCTTCCAAGCAGCTCTCAAGGAAACTCAGTTTTCACACTCTATGCTTAGTGCCCTTTGAGTGCCTAGGACTGAAATGAAGCTTGGTGAACATTCCACACAAACAAATGCTCCACATGCGGGTTTCACATGCCACCAACTCCACATTCTCAGGCAACTTCAGCGCCAAGGCGTTTTCAGATAGCCCTCAATGCAAAGGCTCTAGACACAAATATAGGTGTGAGAGCTAATTCAATCAAGGAAACACTGCATGTTGGTGAAGGGCATATTGAAGAAGGATCAGCCGAGTGGTTCTTGTGGGAGAACAACTCCATTTGGCTCACTAACTTCACACACCATCAGGCTTCCAAGCAGCTCTCAAGGAAACTCAGTTTTCACACTCTATGCTTAGTGCCCTTTGAGTGCATTATCTAGGAATGAATCTAGTAGAGCATCCCACACAAATGAATGCTCCACATGCAGGTTTCACATGCCACCAACTCCACATTCACAGGCAACTTCAGTGCCACAGCCGTTTTCAGATAGCCCTCAATGCAAAGGCTCTAGACGCAAATATTGGTGTGAGAGCTAATTCAATCAAGGAAACACTGCATGTTGGTGAAGGGCATATTGAAGAAGGATCAGCCGAGTGGTTCTTGTGGGAGAACAACTCCATTTGGCTCACTAACTTCACACACCATCAGGCTTCCAAGCAGCTCTCAAGGAAACTCAGTTTTCACACTCTATGCTTAGTGCCCTTTCACGGCATTATCTAGGAATGAACCTGGTAGAGCATCCCACACAAACGAATGCTCCACATGCGGGTTTCACATGCCACCAACTCCACATTCTCAGGCAACTTCTGCGCCACAGGTGTTTTCAGATATCCCTCAATGCAAAGGCTCTAGACGCAAATATTGGTGTGAGAGCTAATTCAATCAAGGAAACACTGCATGTTGGTGAAGGGCATATTGAAGAAGGATCAGCCGAGTGGTTCTTGTGGGAGAACAACTCCATTTGGCTCACTAACTTCACACACCATCAGGCTTCCAAGCAGCTCTCAAGGAAACTCAGTTTTCACACTCTATGCTTAGTGCCCTTTGAGTGCCTAGGACTGAAATAAACCTTGGTGAACATCCCACACAAACGAATGCTCCACATGCGGGTTTCACATGCCACCAACTCCACATTCACAGGCAACTTCAGCGCCACAGCCGTTTTCAGATAGCCCTCAATGCAAAGGCTCTAGACGCAAATATTGGTGTGAGAGCTAATTCAATCAAGGAAACACTGCATGTTGGTGAAGGGCATATTGAAGAAGGATCAGCCGAGTGGTTCTTGTGGGAGAACAACTCCATTTGGCTCACTAACTTCACACACCATCAGGCTTCCAAGCAGCTCTCAAGGAAACTCAGTTTTCACACTCTATGCTTAGTGCCCTTTGAGTGCATTATCTAGGAATGAATCTAGTAGAGCATCCCACACAAACGAATGCTCCACATGCAGGTTTCACATGCCACCAACTCCACATTCACAGGCAACTTCAGTGGCACAGCCGTTTTCAGATAGCCCTCAATGCAAAGGCTCTAGACGCAAATATTGGTGTGAGAGCTAATTCAATCAAGGAAACACTGCATGTTGGTGAAGGGCATATTGAAGAAGGATCAGCCGAGTGGTTCTTGTGGGAGAACAACTCCATTTGGCTCACTAACTTCACACACCATCAGGCTTCCAAGCAGCTCTCAAGGAAACTCAGTTTTCACACTCTATGCTTAGTGCCCTTTGAGTGCATTATCTAGGAATGAATCTAGTAGAGGATCCCACACAAACGAATACTCCACATGCGGGTTTCACATGCCACCAACTCCACATTCACAGGCAACTTCAGTGCCACAGCCGTTTTCAGATAGCCCTCAAAGCAAAGGCTCTAGACGCAAATATTGGTGTGAGAGCTAATTCAATCAAGGAAACACTGCATGTTGGTGAAGGGCATATTGAAGAAGGATCAGCCGAGTGGTTCTTGTGGGAGAACAACTCCATTTGGCTCACTAACTTCACACACCATCAGGCTTCCAAGCAGCTCTCAAGGAAACTCAGTTTTCACACTCTATGCTTAGTGCCCTTTGAGTGCATTATATAGGAATGATTCTAGAAGAGCATCCCACACAAACGAATGCTCCACATGCGGGTTTCACATGCCACCAACTCCACATTCACAGGCAACTTCAGCGCCACAGCCGTTTTCAGAGAGCCCTCAATGCAAAGGCTCTAGACGCAAATATTGGTGTGAGAGCTAATTCAATCAAGGAAACACTGCATGTTGGTGAAGGGCATATTGAAGAAGAATCAGCCGAGTGGTTCTTGTGGGAGAACAACTCCATTTGGCTCACTAACTTCACACACCATCAGGCTTCCAAGCAGCTCTCAAGGAAACTCAGTTTTCACACTCTATGCTTAGTGCCCTTTGAGTGCCTAGGACTGAAATGAAGCGTGGTGAGCATCCCACACAAACGAATGCTCCACATGCGGGTTTCACATGCCACCAACTCCACATTCTCAGGCAACTTCAGCGCCACAGCCGTTTCAGATAGCCCTCAATGCAAAGGCTCTAGACGCAAATATTGGTGTGAGAGCTAATTCAATCAAGGAAACACTGCATGTTGGTGAAGGGCATATTGAAGAAGGATCAGCCGAGTGGTTCTTGTGGGAGAACAACTCCATTTGGCTCACTAACTTCACACACCATCAGGCTTCCAAGCAGCTCTCAAGGAAACTCAGTTTTCACACTCTATGCTTAGTGCCCTTTGAGTGCATTATCTAGGAATGATTCTAGAAGAGCATCCCACACAAACGAATGCTCCACATGCGGGTTTCACATGCCACCAACTCCACATTCACAGGCAACTTCAGCGCCAAGGCCGTTTTCAGATAGCCCTCAATGCAAAGGCTCTAGACGCAAATATTGGTGTGAGAGCTAATTCAATCAAGGAAACACTGCATGTTGGTGAAGGGCATATTGAAGAAGGATCAGCCGAGTGGTTCTTGTGGGAGAACAACTCCATTTGGCTCACTAACTTCACACACCATCAGGCTTCCAAGCAGCTCTCAAGGAAACTCAATTTTCACACTCTATGCTTAGTGCCCTTTGAGTGCCTAGGACTGAAATAAACCTTGGTGAACATCCCACACAAACGAATGCTCCACATGCGGGTTTCACATGCCACCAACTCCACATTCTCAGGCAACTTCAGCGCCAAGGCGTTTTCAGATAGCCCTCAATGCAAAGGCTCTAGACGCAAATATTGGTGTGAGAGCTAATTCAATCAAGGAAACACTGCATGTTGGTGAAGGGCATATTGAAGAAGGATCAGCCGAGTGGTTCTTGTGGGAGAACAACTCCATTTGGCTCACTAACTTCACACACCATCAGGCTTCCAAGCAGCTCTCAAGGAAACTCAGTTTTCACACTCTATGCTTAGTGCCCTTTAAGTGCCTAGGACTGAAATGAAGCTTGGTGAGCATCCCACACAAACGAATGCTCCACATGCGGGTTTCACATGCCACCAACTCCACATTCACAGGCAACTTCAGCGCCACAGCCGTTTTCAGATAGCCCTCAATGCAAAGGCTCTAGACGCAAATATTGGTGTGAGAGCTAATTCAATCAAGGAAACACTGCATGTTGCTGAAGGGCATATTGAAGAAGGATCAGCCGAGTGGTTCTTGTGGGAGAACAACTCCATTTGGCTCACTAACTTCACACACCATCAGGCTTCCAAGCAGCTCTCAAGGAAACTCAGTTTTCACACTCTATGCTTAGTGCCCTTTGAGTGCCTAGGACTGAAATGAAGCTTGGTGAGCATCCCACACAAACGAATGCTCCACATGTGGGTTTCACATGCCACCAACTCCACATTCACAGGCAACTTCAGCGCCACAGCCGTTTTCAGATAGCCCTCAATGCAAAGGCTCTAGACGCAAATATTGGTGTGAGAGCTAATTCAATCAAGGAAACACTGCATGTTGCTGAAGGGCATATTGAAGAAGGATCATCCGAGTGGTTCTTGTGGGAGAACAACTCCATTTGGCTCACTAACTTCATACACCATCAGGCTTCCAAGCAGCTCTCAAGGAAACTCAGTTTTCACACTCTATGCTTAGTGCCCTTTGAGTGCCTAGGACTGAAATGAAGCTTGGTGAGCATCCCACACAAACGAATGCTCCACATGCGGGTTTCACATGCCACCAACTCCACATTCACAGGCAACTTCAGCGCCACAGGTGTTTTCAGATAGCCCTCAATGCAAAGGCTCTAGACGCAAATATTGGTGTGAGAGCTAATTCAATCAAGGAAACACTGCATGTTGGTGAAGGGCATATTGAAGAAGGATCAGCCGAGTGGTTCTTGTGGGAGAACAACTCCATTTGGCTCACTAACTTCACACACCATCAGGCTTCCAAGCAGCTCTCAAGGAAACTCAGTTTTCACACTCTATGCTTAGTGCCCTTTCACTGCATTATCTAGGAATGATCCTGGTAGAGCATCCCACACAAAAGAATGCTCCACATGCGGGTTTCACATGCCACCAACTCCACATTCACAGGCAACTTCAGCGCCACAGCCGTTTTCAGATAGCACTCAATGCAAAGGCTCTAGACGCAAATATTGGTGTGAGAGCTAATTCAATCAAGGAAACACTGCATGTTGCTGAAGGGCATATTGAAGAAGGATCAGCCGAGTGGTTCTTGTGGGAGAACAACTCCATTTGGCTCACTAACTTCACACACCATCAGGCTTCCAAGCAGCTCTCAAGGAAACTCAGTTTTCACACTCTATGCTTAGTGCCCTTTAAGTGCCTAGGACTGAAATGAAGCTTGGTGAGCATCCCACACAAACGAATGCTCCACATGCGGGTTTCACATGCCACCAACTCCACATTCACAGGCAACTTCAGCGCCACAGCCGTTTTCAGATAGCCCTCAATGCAAAGGCTCTAGACGCAAATATTGGTGTGAGAGCTAATTCAATCAAGGAAACACTGCATGTTGCTGAAGGGCATATTGAAGAAGGATCAGCCGAGTGGTTCTTGTGGGAGAACAACTCCATTTGGCTCACTAACTTCACACACCATCAGGCTTCCAAGCAGCTCTCAAGGAAACTCAGTTTTCACACTCTATGCTTAGTGCCCTTTGAGTGCCTAGGACTGAAATGAAGCTTGGTGAGCATCCCACACAAACAAATGCTCCACATGCGGGTTTCACATGCCACCAACTCCACATTCACAGGCAACTTCAGCGCCACAGCCGTTTTCAGATAGCCCTCAATGCAAAGGCTCTAGACGCAAATATTGGTGTGAGAGCTAATTCAATCAAGGAAACACTGCATGTTGGTGAAGGGCATATTGAAGAAGGATCAGCCGAGTGGTTCTTGTGGGAGAACAACTCCATTTGGCTCACTAACTTCACACACCATCAGGCTTCCAAGCAGCTCTCAAGGAAACTCAGTTTTCACACTCTATGCTTAGTGCCCTTTGAGTGCCTAGGACTGAAATGAAGCTTGGTGAGCATCCCACACAAACGAATGCTCCACATGCGGGTTTCACATGCCACCAACTCCACATTCTCAGGCAACTTCAGCGCCACAGGTGTTTTCAGATAGCCCTCAATGCAAAGGCTCTAGACGCAAATATTGGTGTGAGAGCTAATTCAATCAAGCAAACACTGCATGTTGCTGAAGGGCATATTGAAGAAGGATCAGCCGAGTGGTTCTTGTGGGAGAACAACTCCATTTGGCTCACTAACTTCACACACCATCAGGCTTCCAAGCAGCTCTCTTAGGAAACTCAGTTTTCACACTCTATGCTTAGTGCCCTTTGTGTGCATTATCTAGGAAAGAACCTGGTAGAGCATCCCACACAAAAGAATGCTCCACATGCGGGTTTCACATGCCACCAACTCCACATTCTCACGCAACTTCAGCGCCACAGCCGTTTTCAGATAGCCCTCAATGCAAAGGCTCTAGGCCCAAATATTGGTGTGAGAGCTAATTCAATCAAGGAAACACTGCATGTTGCTGAAGGGCATATTGAAGAAGGATCAGCCAAGTGGTTCTTGTGGGAGAACAACTCCATTTGGCTCACTAACTTCACACACCATCAGGCTTCCAAGCAGCTCTCAAGGAAACTCAGTTTTCACACTCTATGCTTAGTGCCCTTTGTGTGCCTAGGACTGAAATGAAGCTTGGTGAGCATCCCACACAAACGAATGCTCCACATGCGGGTTTCACATGCCACCAACTCCACATTCTCACGCAACTTCAGCGCCACAGCCGTTTTCAGATAGCCCTCAATGCAAAGGCTCTAGACGCAAATATTGGTGTGAGAGCTAATTCAATCAAGGAAACACTGCATGTTGCTGAAGGGCATATTGAAGAAGGATCAGCCGAGTGGTTCTTGTGGGAGAACAACTCCATTTGGCTCACTAACTTCACACACCATCAGGCTTCCAAGCAGCTCTCAAGGAAACTCAGTTTTCACACTCTATGCTTAGTGCCCTTTGAGTGCATTATCTAGGAATGAACCTGGTAGAGCATCCCACACAAACGAATGCTCCACATGCTGGTTTCACATGCCACCAACTCCACATTCACAGGCAACTTCAGCGCCACAGCCGTTTTCAGATAGCCCTCAATGCAAAGGCTCTAGACGCAAATATTGGTGTGAGAGCTAATTCAATCAAGGAAACACTGCATGTTGGTGAAGGGCATATTGAAGAAGGATCAGCGAAGTGCTTCTTGTGGGAGAACAACTCCATTTGGCTCACTAACTTTACGCACCATCAGGCTTCCAAGCAGCTCTCAAGGAAACTCAGTTTTCACACTCTATGCTTAGTGCCCTTTGTGTGCCTAGGAATGAAATGAAGCTTGGTGAGCATCCCACACAAACGAATGCTCCACATGCGGGTTTCACATGCCACCAACTCCACATTCTCAGGTAACTTCTGCGCCACAGGTGTTTTCAGATATCCCTCAATGCAAAGGCTCTAGACGCAAATATTGGTGTGAGAGCTAATTCAATCAAGGAAACACTGCATGTTGGTGAAGGGCATATTGAAGAAGGATCAGCCGAGTGGTTCTTGTGGGAGAACAACTCCATTTGGCTCACTAACTTCACACACCATCAGGCTTCCAAGCAGCTCTCAAGGAAACTCAGTTTTCACACTCTATGCTTAGTGCCCTTTGAGTGCCTAGGACTGAAATGAAGCTTGGGGAGCATCCCACACAAAGGAATGCTCCACATGCGGGTTTCACATGCCACCAACTCCACATTCACAGGCAACTTCAGCGCCACAGCCGTTTTCAGATAGCCCTCAAGGCAAAGGCTCTAGACGCAAATATTGGTGTGAGAGCTAATTCAATCAAGGAAACACTGCATGTTGGTGAAGGGCATATTGAAGAAGGATCAGCCGAGTGGTTCTTGTGGGAGAACAACTCCATTTGGCTCACTAACTTCACACACCATCAGGCTTCCAAGCAGCTCTCAAGGAAACTCAGTTTTCACACTCTATGCTTAGTGCCCTTTCACTGCATTATCTAGGAATGAACCTGGTAGAGCATCCCACACAAACGAATGCTCCACATGCGGGTTTCACATGCCACCAACTCCACATTCACAGGCAACTTCAGCGCCACAGCCGTTTTCAGATAGCCCTCAATGCAAAGGCTCTAGACGCAAATATTGGTGTGAGAGCTTATTCAATCAAGGAAACACTGCATGTTGCTGAAGGGCATATTGAAGAAGGATCAGCCGAGTGGTTCTTGTGGGAGAACAACTCCATTTGGCTCACTAACTTCACACACCATCAGGCTTCCAAGCAGCTCTCAAGGAAACTCAGTTTTCACACTCTATGCTTAGTGCCCTTTGAGTGCCTAGGACTGAAATGAAGCTTGGGGAGCATCCCACACAAACGAATGCTCCACATGCGGGTTTCACATGCCACCAACTCCACATTCACAGGCAACTTCAGCGCCACAGCCGTTTTCAGATAGCCCTCAATGCAAAGGCTCTAGACGCAAATATTGGTGTGAGAGCTAATTCAATCAAGGAAACAATGCATGTTGGTGAAGGGCATATTGAAGAAGGATCAGCCAAGTGGTTCTTGTGGGAGAACAACTCCATTTGGCTCACTAACTTCACACACCATCAGGCTTCCAAGCAGCTCTCAAGGAAACTCAGTTTTCACACTCTATGCTTACTGCCCTTTGAGTGCATTAGCTAGGAATGAACCTGGTAGAGCATCCCACACAAACGAATGCTCCACATTCGGGTTTCACATGCCACCAACTCCACATTCACAGGCAACTTCAGTGGCACAGCCATTTTCAGATAGCCCTCAATGCAAATGCTCTAGACGCAAATATTGGTGTGAGAGCTAATTCAATCAAGGAAACACTGCATGTTGGTGAAGGGCATATTGAAGAAGGATCAGCCGAGTGGTTCTTGTGGGAGAACAACTCCATTAGGCTCACTAACTTCACACACCATCAGGCTTCCAAGCAGCTCTCAAGGAAACTCAGTTTTCACACTCTATGCTTAGTGCCCTTTGTGTGCCTAGGAATGAAATGAAGCTTGGTGAGCATCCCACACAAACGAATGCTCCACATGCGGGTTTCACATGCCACCAACTCCACATTCACAGGCAACTTCAGCGCCATAACCGTTTTCAGATAGCCCTCAATGCAAAGGCTCTAGACGCAAATATTGGTGTGAGAGCTAATTCAATCAAGGAAACACTGCATGTTGCTGAAGGGCATATTGAAGAAGGATCAGCCGAGTGGTTCTTGTGGGAGAACAACTCCATTTGGCTCACTAACTTCACACACCATCAGGCTTCCAAGCAGCTCTCAAGGAAACTCAGTTTTCACACTCTATGCTTAGTGCCCTTTGAGTGCATTATCTAAGAATGAACGTGGTAGAGCATCCCACACAAACGAATGCTCCACATGCTGGTTTCACATGCCACCAACTCCACATTCACAGGCAACTTCAGCGCCACAGCGTTTTCAGATAGCCCTCAATGCAAAGGCTCTAGACGCAAATATTGGTGTGAGAGCTAATTCAATCAAGGAAACACTGCATGTTGCTGAAGGGCATATTGAAGAAGGATCAGCGAAGTGATTCTTGTGGGAGAACAACTCCATTTGGCTCACTAACTTTACGCACCATCAGGCTTCCAAGCAGCTCTCAAGGAAACTCAGTTTTCACACTCTATGCTTAGTTCCCTTTGTGTGCCTAGGAATGAAATGAAGCTTGGTGAGCATCCCACACAAACGAATGCTCCACATGCGGGTTTCACATGCCACCAACTCCACATTCTCAGGCAACTTCTGCGCCACAGGTGTTTTCAGATATCCCTCAATGCAAAGGCTCTAGACGCAAATATTGGTGTGAGAGCTAATTCAATCAAGGAAACACTGCATGTTGCTGAAGGGCATATTGAAGAAGGATCAGCCGAGTGGTTCTTGTGGGAGAACAACTCCATTTGGCTCACTAACTTCACACACCATCAGGCTTCCAAGCAGCTCTCAAGGAAACTCAGTTTTCACACTCTATGCTTAGTGCCCTTTCACTGCATTATCTAGGAATGAACCTGGTAGAGCATCCCACACAAACGAATGCTCCACATGCGGGTTTCACATGCCACCAACTCCACATTCACAGGCAACTTCAGCGCCACAGCCGTTTTCAGATAGCCCTCAATGCAAAGGCTCTAGACGCAAATATTGGTGTGAGAGCTTATTCAATCAAGGAAACACTGCATGTTGCTGAAGGGCATATTGAAGAAGGATCAGCCGAGTGGTTCTTGTGGGAGAACAACTCCATTTGGCTCACTAACTTCACACACCATCAGGCTTCCAAGCAGCTCTCAAGGAAACTCAGTTTTCACACTCTATGCTTAGTGCCCTTTGAGTGCCTAGGACTGAAATGAAGCTTGGGGAGCATCCCACACAAACGAATGCTCCACATGCGGGTTTCACATGCCACCAACTCCACATTCACAGGCAACTTCAGCGCCACAGCCGTTTTCAGATAGCCCTCAATGCAAAGGCTCTAGACGCAAATATTGGTGTGAGAGCTAATTCAATCAAGGAAACACTGCATGTTGGTGAAGGGCATATTGAAGAAGGATCAGCCGAGTGGTTCTTGTGGGAGAACAACTCCATTTGGCTCACTAACTTCACACACCATCAGGCTTCCAAGCAGCTCTCAAGGAAACTCAGTTTTCACACTCTATGCTTAGTGCCCTTTGAGTGCATTATCTAGGAATGAACCTGGTAGAGCATCCCACACAAAAGAATGCTCCACATGCAGGTTTCACATGCCACCAACTCCACATTCACAGGCAACTTCAGCGCCACAGCCGTTTTCAGATAGCCCTCAATGCAAAGGCTCTAGACGCAAATATTGGTGTGAGAGCTAATTCAATCAAGGAAACACTGCATGTTGGTGAAGTGCATATTGAAGAAGGATCAGCGAAGTGCTTCTTGTGGGAGAACAACTCCATTTGGCTCACTAACTTCATAAACCATCAGGCTTCCAAGCAGCTCTCAAGGAAACTCAGTTTTCACACTCTATGCTTAGTGCCCTTTGTGTGCCTAGGAATGAAATGAAGCTTGGTGAGCATCCACACAAACGAATGCTCCACATGCGGGTTTCACATGCACCAACTCCACATTCTCACGCAACTTCTGCGCCACAGGTGTTTTCAGATAGCCCTCAATGCAAAGGCTCTAGACGCAAATATTGGTGTGAGAGCTAATTCAATCAAGGAAACACTGCATGTTGGTGAAGGGCATATTGAAGAAGGATCAGCCGAGTGGTTCTTGTGGGAGAACAACTCCATTTGGCTCACTAACTTCACACACCATCAGGCTTCCAAGCAGCTCTCAAGGAAACTCAGTTTTCACACTCTATGCTTAGTGCCCTTTGAGTGCCTAGGACTGAAATGAATCTAGTAGAGCATCCCACACAAACGAATGCTCCACATGCGGGTTTCACATGCCACCAACTCCACATTCACAGGAAACTTCAGCGCCAAGGCCGTTTTCAGATAGCACTCAATGCAAAGGCTCTAGACGCAAATATTGGTGTGAGAGCTAATTCAATCAAGGAAACACTGCATGTTGCTGAAGGGCATATTGAAGAAGGATCAGCCGAGTGGTTCTTGTGGGAGAACAACTCCATTTGGCTCACTAACTTCACACACCATCAGGCTTCCAAGCAGCTCTCAAGGAAACTCAGTTTTCACACTCTATGCTTAGTGCCCTTTGAGTGCATTATCTAGCAATGAACCTGGTAGAGCATCCCACACAAACGAATGCTCCACATGCAGGTTTCACATGCCACCAACTCCACATTCACAGGCAACTTCAGTGCCACAGCCGTTTTCAGATAGCCCTCAATGCAAAGGCTCTAGACGCAAATATTGGTGTGAGAGCTAATTCAATCAAGGAAACACTGCATGTTGGTGAAGGGCATATTGAAGAAGGATCAGCCGAGTGGTTCTTGTGGGAGAACAACTCCATTTGGAGCTCACTAACTTCACACACCATCAGGCTTCCAAGCAGCTCTCAAGGAAACTCAGTTTTCACACTCTATGCTTAGTGCCCTTTGAGTGCCTAGGACTGAAATGAAGCTTGGTGAGCATCCCACACAAACGAATGCTCCACATGCGGGTTTCACATGCCACCAACTCCACATTCACAGGCAACTTCAGCGCCACAGCCGTTTTCAGATAGCCCTCAATGCAAAGGCTCTAGACGCAAATATTGGTGTGAGAGCTAATTCAATCAAGGAAACACTGCATGTTGGTGAAGGGCATATTGAAGAAGGATCAGCCGAGTGGTTCTTGTGGGAGAACAACTCCATTTGGCTCACTAACTTCACACACCATCAGGCTTCCAAGCAGCTCTCAAGGAAACTCAGTTTTCACACTCTATGCTTAGTGCCCTTTGAGTGCATTATCTAGGAATGATTCTAGAAGAGCATCCCACACAATCGAATGCTCCACATGCGAGTTTCACATGCCACCAACTCCACATTCACAGGCAACTTCATCGCCACAGCCGTTTTCAGATAGCCCTCAATGCAAAGGCTCAAGACGCAAATATTGGTGTGAGAGCTAATTCAATCAAGGAAACAGTGCATGTTGCTGAAGGACATATTGAAGAAGGATCAGCCGAGTGGTTCTTGTGGGAGAACAACTCCATTTGGCTCACTAACTTCACACACCATCAGGCTTCCAAGCAGCTCTCAAGGAAACTCAGTTTTCACACTCTATGCTTACTGCCCTTTGAGTGCATTAGCTAGGAATGAACCTGGTAGAGCATCACACACAAACGAATGCTCCACATTCGGGTTTCACATGCCACCAACTCCACATTCACAGGCAACTTCAGTGGCACAGCCATTTTCAGATAGCCCTCAATGCAAAGGCTCTAGACGCAAATATTGGTGTGTGAGCTAATTCAATCAAGGAAACACTGCATGTTGGTGAAGGGCATATTGAAGAAGGATCAGCCGAGGGGTTCTTGTGGGAGAACAACTCCATTAGGCTCACTAACTTCACACACCATCAGGCTTCCAAGCAGCTCTCAAGGAAACTCAGTTTTCACACTCTATGCTTAGTGCCCTTTGTGTGCCTAGGAATGAAATGAAGCTTGGTGAGCATCCCACACAAACGAATGCTCCACATGCGGGTTTCACATGCCACCAACTCCACATTCACAGGCAACTTCAGCGCCATAGCCGTTTTCAGATAGCCCTCAATGCAAAGGCTCTAGACGCAAATATTGGTGTGAGAGCTAATTCAATCAAGGAAACACTGCATGTTGGTGAAGGGCATATTGAAGAAGGATCAGCCGAGTGGTTCTTGTGGGAGAACAACTCCATTTGGCTCACTAACTTCACACACCATCAGGCTTCCAAGCAGCTCTCAAGGAAACTCAGTTTTCACACTCTATGCTTAGTGCCCTTTCACTGCATTATCTAGGAATGAACCTGGTAGAGCATCCCACACAAACGAATGCTCCACATGCTGGTTTCACATGCCACCAACTCCACATTCACAGGCAACTTCAGCGCCACAGCCGTTTTCAGATAGCCCTCAATGCAAAGGCTCTAGACGCAAATATTGGTGTGAGAGCTAATTCAATCAAGGAAACACTGCATGTTGCTGAAGGGCATATTGAAGAAGGATCAGCCGAGTGGTTCTTGTGGGAGAACAACTCC
The DNA here is from genome assembly GCF_030435755.1 of Ochotona princeps. Classification (NCBI taxonomy): domain Eukaryota; kingdom Metazoa; phylum Chordata; class Mammalia; order Lagomorpha; family Ochotonidae; genus Ochotona; species Ochotona princeps. The sequence goes on from NW_026699440.1 coordinate 23,197, forward strand.
ATTTGGCTCACTAACTTCACACACCATCAGGCTTCCAAGCAGCTCTCAAGGAAACTCAGTTTTCACACTCTATGCTTAGTGCCCTTTGAGTGCCTAGGACTGAAATGAAGCTTGGTGAGCATCCCACACAAACGAATGCTCCACATGCGGGTTTCACATGCCACCAACTCCACATTCACAGGCAACTTCAGCGCCACAGCCGTTTTCAGATAGCCCTCAATGCAAAGGCTCTAGACGCAAATATTGGTGTGAGAGCTAATTCAATCAAGGAAACACTGCATGTTGGTGAAGAGCATATTGAAGAAGGATCATCCGAGTGGTTCTTGTGGGAGAACAACTCCATTTGGCTCACTAACTTCACACACCATCAGGCTTCCAAGCAGCTCTCAAGGAAACTCAGTTTTCACACTCTATGCTTAGTGCCCTTTGAGTGCCTAGGACTGAAATGAAGCTTGGTGAGCATCCCACACAAACGAATGCTCCACATGCGGGTTTCACATGCCACCAACTCCACATTCACAGGTAACTTCAGCGCCACAGCCGTTTTCAGATAGCCCTCAATGCAAAGGCTCTAGACGCAAATATTGGTGTGAGAGCTAATTCAATCAAGCAAACACTGCATGTTGCTGAAGGGCATATTGAAGAAGGATCAGCCGAGTGGTTCTTGTGGGAGAACAACTCCATTTGGCTCACTAACTTCACACACCATCAGGCTTCCAAGCAGCTCTCAAGGAAACTCAGTTTTCACACTCTATGCTTAGTGCCCTTTGTGTGCCTAGGAATGAAATGAAGCTTGGTGAGCATCCCACACAAACGAATGCTCCACATGCGGGTTTCACATGCCACCAACTCCACATTCTCACGCAACTTCTGCGCCACAGGTGTTTTCAGATAGCCCTCAATGCAAAGGCTCTAGACGCAAATATTGGTGTGAGAGCTAATTCAATCAAGGAAACACTGCATGTTGGTGAAGGGCATATTGAAGAAGGATCAGCCGAGTGGTTCTTGTGGGAGAACAACTCCATTTGGCTCACTAACTTCACACACCATCAGGCTTCCAAGCAGCTCTCAAGGAAACTCAGTTTTCACACTCTATGCTTAGTGCCCTTTGAGTGCATAGGACTGAAATGAAGCTTTTGGAGCATCCCACACAAACGAATGCTCCACATGCGGGTTTCACATGCCACCAACTCCACATTCACAGGAAACTTCAGCGCCAAGGCCGTTTTCAGATAGCCCTCAATGCAAAGGCTCTAGACGCAAATATTGGTGTGAGAGCTAATTCAATCAAGGAAACACTGCATGTTGCTGAAGGGCATATTGAAGAAGGATCAGCCGAGTGGTTCTTGTGGGAGAACAACTCCATTTGGCTCACTAACTTCACACACCATCAGGCTTCCAAGCAGCTCTCAAGGAAACTCAGTTTTCACACTCTATGCTTAGTGCCCTTTGTGTGCCTAGGACTGAAATGAAGCTTGGGGAGCATCCCACACAAACGAATGCTCCACATGCGGGTTTCACATGCCACCAACTCCACATTCACAGGCAACTTCACCGCCAAGGCCGTTTTCAGATAGCCCTCAATGCAAAGGCTCTAGACGCAAATGTTGGTGTGAGAGCTAATTCAATCAAGGAAACACTGCATGTTGGTGAAGGGCATATTGAAGAAGGATCAGCCGAGTGGTTCTTGTGGGAGAACAACTCCATTTGGCTCACTAACTTCACACACCATCAGGCTTCCAAGCAGCTCTCAAGGAAACTCAGTTTTCACACTCTATGCTTAGTGCCCTTTCACGGCATTATCTAGGAATGAACTTGGTAGAGCATCCCACACAAAAGAATGCTCCACATGCGGGTTTCACATGCCACCAACTCCACATTCACAGACAACTTCAGCGCCACAGCCGTTTTCAGATAGCCCTCAATGCAAAGGCTCTAGACGCAAATATTGGTGTGAGAGCTAATTCAATCAAGGAAACACTGCATGTGGGTGAAGGGCATATTGAAGAAGGATCAGCGAAGTGGTTCTTGTGGGAGAACAACTCCATTTGGCTCACTAACTTTACTCACCATCAGGCTTCCAAGCAGCTCTCAAGGAAACTCAGTTTTCACACTCTATGCTTAGTGCCCTTTGTGTGCCTAGGACTGAAATGAAGCTTGGTCAGCATCCCACACAAACGAATGCTCCACATGCGGGTTTCACATGCCATCAACTCCACATTCTCACGCAACTTCTGCGCCACAGGTGTTTTCAGATAGCCCTCAATGCAAAGGCTCTAGACGCAAATATTGGTGTGAGAGCTAATTCAATCAAGGAAACACTGCATGTTGCTGAAGGGCATATTGAAGAAGGATCAGCCGAGTGGTTCTTGTGGGAGAACAACTCCATTTGGCTCACTAACTTCACACACCATCAGGCTTCCAAGCAGCTCTCAAGGAAACTCAGTTTTCACACTCTATGCTTAGTGCCCTTTGAGTGCCTAGGACTGAAATAAACCTTGGTGAGCATCCAACACAAACGAATGCTCCACATGCGGGTTTCACATGCCACCAACTCCACATTCACAGGCAACTTCAGCGCCACAGCCGTTTTCAGATAGCCCTCAATGCAAAGGCTCTAGACGCAAATATTGGTGTGAGAGCTAATTCAATCAAGGAAACACTGCATGTTGCTGAAGGGCATATTGAAGAAGGATCAGCCGAGTGGTTCTTGTGGGAGAACAACTCCATTTGGCTCACTAACTTCACACACCATCAGGCTTCCAAGCAGCTCTCAAGGAAACTCAGTTTTCACACTCTATGCTTAGTGCCCTTTGTGTGCCTTGGAATGAAATGAAGCTTGGTCAGCATCCCACACAAACGAATGCTCCACATGCGGGTTTCACATGCCACCAACTCCAAATTCACAGGCAACTTCAGCGCCACAGCCGTTTTTACATAGCCCTCAAAGCAAAGGATCTAGACGCAAATATTGGTGTGAGAGCTAATTCAATCAAGGAAACACTGCATGTTGGTGAAGGGCATATTGAAGAAGGATCAGCCGAGTGGTTCTTGTGGGAGAACAACTCCATTTGGCTCACTAACTTCACACACCATCAGGCTTCCAATCAGCTCTCAAGGAAACTCAGTTTTCACACTCTATGCTTAGTGCCCTTTGTGTGCCTAGGACTGAAATGAAGCTTGGTGAGCATCCCACACAAACGAATGCTCCACATGCGGGTTTCACATGCCACCAACTCCAAATTCACAGGCAACTTTAGCGCCACAGCCGTTTTCAGATAGCCCTCAATGCAAAGGCTCTAGACGCAAATATTGGTGTGAGAGCTAATTCAATCAAGGAAACACTGCATGTTGGTGAAGGGCATATTGAAGAAGGATCATCCGAGTGGTTCTTGTGGGAGAACAGCTCCATTTGGCTCACTAACTTCACACACCATCAGGCTTCCAAGCAGCTCTCAAGGAAACTCAGTTTTCACACTCTATGCTTAGTGCCCTTTGAGTGCCTAGGACTGAAATGAAGCTTGGTGAGCATCCCACACAAACGAATGCTCCACATGCGGGTTTCACATGCCACCAACTCCACATTCACAGGCAACTTCAGCGCCACAGCCATTTTCAGATAGCCCTCAATGCAAAGGCTCTAGACGCAAATATTGGTGTGAGAGATAATTCAATCAAGGAAACACTGCATGCTGGTGAAGGGCATATTGAAGAAGGATCAGCCGAGTGGTTCTTGTGGGAGAACAACTCCATTTGGCTCACTAACTTCACACACCATCAGGCTTCCAAGCAGCTCTCAAGGAAACTCAGTTTTCACACTCTATGCTTAGTGCCCTTTGAGTGCCTAGGACTGAAATGAAGCTTGGTCAGCATCCCACACAAACGAATGCTCCACATGCGGGTTTCACATGCCACCAACTCCACATTCACAGGCAACTTCAGTGCCACAGCCGTTTTCAGATAGCCCTCAATGCAAAGGCTCTAGACACAAATATTGGTGTGAGAGCTAATTCAATCAAGGAAACACTGCATGTTGGTGAAGGGCATATTGAAGAAGGATCAGCCAAGTGGTTCTTGTGGGAGAACAACTCCATTTGGCTCACTAACTTCACACACCATCAGGCTTCCAAGCAGCTCTCAAGGAAAATCAGTTTTCACACTCTATGCTTAGTGCCCTTTGAGTGTGTTATCTAGGAATGAACCTGGTAGAGCATCCCACACAAACGAATGCTCCACATGCGGGTTTCACATGCCACCAACTCCACATTCACAGGCAACTTCAGCGCCACAGCCGTTTTCAGATAGCCCTCAATGCAAAGGCTCTAGACGCAAATATTGGTGTGAGAGCTAATTCAATCAAGGAAACACTGCATGTTGGTGAAGGGCATATTGAAGAAGGATCAGCCGAGTGGTTCTTGTGGGAGAACAACTCCATTTGGCTCACTAACTTCACACACCATCAGGCTTCCAAGCAGCTCTCAAGGAAAATCAGTTTTCACACTCTATGCTTAGTGCCCTTTGAGTGTGTTATCTAGGAATGAACCTGGTAGAGCATCCCACACAAACGAATGCTCCACATGCGGGTTTCACATGCCACCAACTCCACATTCACAGGCAACTTCAGCGCCACAGCCGTTTTCAGATAGCCCTCAATGCAAAGGCTCTAGACGCAAATATTGGTGTGAGAGCTAATTCAATCAAGGAAACACTGCATGTTGGTGAAGGGCATATTGAAGAAGGATCAGCGAAGTGGTTCTTGTGGGAGAAAAACTCCATTTGGCTCACTAACTTCACACACCATCAGGCTTCCAAGCAGCTCTCAAGGAAACTGAGTTTTCACACTCTATACTTAGTGCCCTTTGAGTGCATTATCTAGGAATGAACCTGGTAGAGCATCCCACACAAACGAATGCTCCACACGCTGGTTTCACATGCCACCAACTCCACATTCACAGGCAACTTCAGCGCCACAGCTGTTTTCAAATAGCCCTCAATGCAAAGGCTCTAGACGCAAATATTGGTGTGAGAGATAATTCAATCAAGGAAACACTGCATGCTGGTGAAGGGCATATTGAAGAAGGATCAGCCGAGTGGTTCTTGTGGGAGAACAACTCCATTTGGCTCACTAACTTCACACACCATCAGGCTTCCAAGCAGCTCTCAAGGAAACTCAGTTTTCACACTCTATGCTTAGTGCCCTTTGAGTGCCTAGGACTGAAATGAAGCTTGGTCAGCATCCCACACAAACGAATGCTCCACATGCGGGTTTCACATGCCACCAACTCCACATTCACAGGCAACTTCAGTGCCACAGCCGTTTTCAGATAGCCCTCAATGCAAAGGCTCTAGACACAAATATTGGTGTGAGAGCTAATTCAATCAAGGAAACACTGCATGTTGGTGAATGACATATTGAAGAAGGATCAGCCAAGTGGTTCTTGTGGGAGAACAACTCCATTTGGCTCACTAACTTCACACACCATCAGGCTTCCAAGCAGCTCTCAAGGAAACTCAGTTTTCACACTCTATGCTTAGTGCCCTTTGAGTGCATAGGACTGAAATGAAGCTTTTGGAGCATCCCACACAAACGAATGCTACACATGCGGGTTTCACATGCCACCAACTCCACATTCACAGGAAACTTCAGCACCAAGGCCGTTTTCAGATAGCCCTCAGTGCAAAGGCTCTAGACGCAAATATTGGTGTGAGAGCTAATTCAATCAAGGAAACACTGCATGTTGCTGAAGGGCATATTGAAGAAGGATCAGCCGAGTGGTTCTTGTGGGAGAACAACTCCATTTGGCTCACTAACTTCACACACCATCAGGCTTCCAAGCAGCTCTCAAGGAAACTCAGTTTTCACACTCTATGCTTAGTGCCCTTTGAGTGCCTAGGACTGAAATGAAGCTTGGTGAGCATCCCACACAAACGAATGCTCCACACGCTGGTTTCACATGCCACCAACTCCACATTCACAGGCAACTTCAGCGCCACAGCTGTTTTCAAATAGCCCTCAATGCAAAGGCTCTAGACGCAAATATTGGTGTGAGAGATAATTCAATCAAGGAAACACTGCATGCTGGTGAAGGGCATATTGAAGAAGGATCAGCCGAGTGGTTCTTGTGGGAGAACAACTCCATTTGGCTCACTAACTTCACACACCATCAGGCTTCCAAGCAGCTCTCAAGGAAACTCAGTTTTCACACTCTATGCTTAGTGCCCTTTGAGTGCCTAGGACTGAAATGAAGCTTGGTCAGCATCCCACACAAACGAATGCTCCACATGCGGGTTTCACATGCCACCAACTCCACATTCACAGGCAACTTCAGTGCCACAGCCGTTTTCAGATAGCCCTCAATGCAAAGGCTCTAGACACAAATATTGGTGTGAGAGCTAATTCAATCAAGGAAACACTGCATGTTGGTGAAGGGCATATTGAAGAAGGATCAGCCAAGTGGTTCTTGTGGGAGAACAACTCCATTTGGCTCACTAACTTCACACACCATCAGGCTTCCAAGCAGCTCTCAAGGAAAATCAGTTTTCACACTCTATGCTTAGTGCCCTTTGAGTGTGTTATCTAGGAATGAACCTGGTAGAGCATCCCACACAAACGAATGCTCCACATGCGGGTTTCACATGCCACCAACTCCACATTCACAGGCAACTTCAGCGCCACAGCCGTTTTCAGATAGCCCTCAATGCAAAGGCTCTAGACGCAAATATTGGTGTGAGAGCTAATTCAATCAAGGAAACACTGCATGTTGGTGAAGGGCATATTGAAGAAGGATCAGCCGAGTGGTTCTTGAGGGAGAACAACTCCATTTGGCTCACTAACTTCACACACCATCAGGCTTCCAAGCAGCTCTCAAGGAAAATCAGTTTTCACACTCTATGCTTAGTGCCCTTTGAGTGTGTTATCTAGGAATGAACCTGGTAGAGCATCCCACACAAACGAATGCTCCACATGCGGGTTTCACATGCCACCAACTCCACATTCACAGGCAACTTCAGCGCCACAGCCGTTTTCAGATAGCCCTCAATGCAAAGGCTCTAGACGCAAATATTGGTGTGAGAGCTAATTCAATCAAGGAAACTCTGCATGTTGGTGAAGGGCATATTGAAGAAGGATCAGCGAAGTGGTTCTTGTGGGAGAAAAACTCCATTTGGCTCACTAACTTCACACACCATCAGGCTTCCAAGCAGCTCTCAAGGAAACTGAGTTTTCACACTCTATACTTAGTGCCCTTTGAGTGCATTATCTAGGAATGAACCTGGTAGAGCATCCCACACAAACGAATGCTCCACACGCTGGTTTCACATGCCACCAACTCCACATTCACAGGCAACTTCAGCGCCACAGCTGTTTTCAAATAGCCCTCAATGCAAAGGCTCTAGACGCAAATATTGGTGTGAGAGATAATTCAATCAAGGAAACACTGCATGCTGGTGAAGGGCATATTGAAGAAGGATCAGCCGAGTGGTTCTTGTGGGAGAACAACTCCATTTGGCTCACTAACTTCACACACCATCAGGCTTCCAAGCAGCTCTCAAGGAAACTCAGTTTTCACACTCTATGCTTAGTGCCCTTTGAGTGCCTAGGACTGAAATGAAGCTTGGTGAGCATCCCACACAAACGAATGCTCCACATGCGGGTTTCACATGCCACCAACTCCACATTCACAGGCAACTTCAGTGCCACAGCCGTTTTCAGATAGCCCTCAATGCAAAGGCTCTAGACACAAATATTGGTGTGAGAGCTAATTCAATCAAGGAAACACTGCATGTTGGTGAATGACATATTGAAGAAGGATCAGCCAAGTGGTTCTTGTGGGAGAACAACTCCATTTGGCTCACTAACTTCACACACCATCAGGCTTCCAAGCAGCTCTCAAGGAAACTCAGTTTTCACACTCTATGCTTAGTGCCCTTTGAGTGCATAGGACTGAAATGAAGCTTTTGGAGCATCCCACACAAACGAATGCTACACATGCGGGTTTCACATGCCACCAACTCCACATTCACAGGAAACTTCAGCACCAAGGCCGTTTTCAGATAGCCCTCAGTGCAAAGGCTCTAGACGCAAATATTGGTGTGAGAGCTAATTCAATCAAGGAAACACTGCATGTTGGTGAAGGGCATATTGAAGAAGGATCAGCCGAGTGGTTCTTGTGGGAGAACAACTCCATTTGGCTCACTAACTTCACACACCATCAGGCTTCCAAGCAGCTCTCAAGGAAACTCAGTTTTCACACTCTATGCTTAGTGCCCTTTGAGTGCCTAGGACTGAAATGAAGCTTGGTGAGCATCCCACACAAACGAATGCTCCACATGCGGGTTTCACATGCCACCAACTCCACATTCACAGGCAACTTCAGCGCCACAGCCGTTTTCAGATAGCCCTCAATGCAAAGGCTCTAGACGCAAATATTTGTATGAGAGCTAATTCAATCAAGGAATCACTGCATGTTGGTGAAGGGCATATTGAAGAAGGATCAGCCGAGTGGTTCTTGTGGGAGAACAACTCCATTTGGCTCACTAACTTCACACACCATCAGGCTTCCAAGCAGCTCTCAAGGAAACTCAGTTTTCACACTCTATGCTTAGTGCCCTTTGTGTGCCTAGGACTGAAATGAAGCTTGGGGAGCATCCCACACAAACGAATGCTCCACATGCGGGTTTCACATGCCACCAACTCCACATTCACAGGCAACTTCACCGCCAAGGCCGTTTTCAGATAGCCCTCAATGCAAAGGCTCTAGACGCAAATGTTGGTGTGAGAGCTAATTCAATCAAGGAAACACTGCATGTTGGTGAAGGGCATATTGAAGAAGGATCAGCCGAGTGGTTCTTGTGGGAGAACAACTCCATTTGGCTCACTAACTTCACACACCATCAGGCTTCCAAGCAGCTCTCAAGGAAACTCAGTTTTCACACTCTATGCTTAGTGCCCTTTCACGGCATTATCTAGGAATGAACCTGGTAGAGCATCCCACACAAAAGAATGCTCCACATGCGGGTTTCACATGCCACCAACTCCACATTCACAGACAACTTCAGCGCCACAGCCGTTTTCAGATAGCCCTCAATGCAAAGGCTCTAGACGCAAATATTGGTGTGAGAGCTAATTCAATCAAGGAAACACTGCATGTGGGTGAAGGGCATATTGAAGAAGGATCAGCGAAGTGGTTCTTGTGGGAGAACAACTCCATTTGGCTCACTAACTTTACTCACCATCAGGCTTCCAAGCAGCTCTCAAGGAAACTCAGTTTTCACACTCTATGCTTAGTGCCCTTTGTGTGCCTAGGACTGAAATGAAGCTTGGTCAGCATCCCACACAAACGAATGCTCCACATGCGGGTTTCACATGCCACCAACTCCACATTCTCACGCAACTTCAGCGCCACAGCCGTTTTCAGATAGCCCTCAATGCAAAGGCTCTAGACGCAAATATTGGTGTGAGAGCTAATTCAATCAAGGAAACACTGCATGTTGCTGAAGGGCATATTGAAGAAGGATCAGCCGAGTGGTTCTTGTGGGAGAACAACTCCATTTGGCTCACTAACTTCACACACCATCAGGCTTCCAAGCAGCTCTCAAGGAAACTCAGTTTTCACACTCTATGCTTAGTGCCCTTTGAGTGCCTAGGACTGAAATAAACCTTGGTGAACATCCCACACAAACGAATGCTCCACATGCGGGTTTCACATGCCACCAACTCCACATTCACAGGCAACTTCAGCGCCACAGCCGTTTTCAGATAGCCCTCAATGCAAAGGCTCTAGACGCAAATATTGGTGTGAGAGCTAATTCAATCAAGGAAACACTGCATGTTGGTGAAGGGCATATTGAAGAAGGATCAGCCGAGTGGTTCTTGTGGGAGAACAACTCCATTTGGCTCACTAACTTCACACACCATCAGGCTTCCAAGCAGCTCTCAAGGAAACTCAGTTTTCACACTCTATGCTTAGTGCCCTTTGAGTGCATTATCTAGGAATGAATCTAGTAGAGCATCCCACACAAATGAATGCTCCACATGCAGGTTTCACATGCCACCAACTCCACATTCACAGGCAACTTCAGTGCCACAGCCGTTTTCAGATAGCCCTCAATGCAAAGGCTCTAGACGCAAATATTGGTGTGAGAGCTAATTCAATCAAGGAAACACTGCATGTTGGTGAAGGGCATATTGAAGAAGGATCAGCCGAGTGGTTCTTGTGGGAGAACAACTCCATTTGGCTCACTAACTTCACACACCATCAGGCTTCCAAGCAGCTCTCAAGGAAACTCAGTTTTCACACTCTATGCTTAGTGCCCTTTCACGGCATTATCTAGGAATGATCCTGGTAGAGCATCCCACACAAACGAATGCTCCACATGCGGGTTTCACATGCCACCAACTCCACATTCTCAGGCAACTTCTGCGCCACAGGTGTTTTCAGATATCCCTCAATGCAAAGGCTCTAGACGCAAATATTGGTGTGAGAGCTAATTCAATCAAGGAAACACTGCATGTTGGTGAAGGGCATATTGAAGAAGGATCAGCCGAGTGGTTCTTGTGGGAGAACAACTCCATTTGGTTCACTAACTTCACACACCATCAGGCTTCCAAGCAGCTCTCAAGGAAACTCAGTTTTCACACTCTATGCTTAGTGCCCTTTGAGTGCCTAGGACTGAAATGAAGCTTGGTGAACATCCCACACAAACGAATGCTCCACATGCGGGTTTCACATGCCACCAACTCCACATTCTCAGGCAACTTCAGCGCCAAGGCATTTTCAGATAGCCCTCAATGCAAAGGCTCTAGACGCAAATATTGGTGTGAGAGCTAATTCAATCAAGGAAACACTGCATGTTGGTGAAGGGCATATTGAAGAAGGATCAGCCGAGTGGTTCTTGTGGGAGAACAACTCCATTTGGCTCACTAACTTCACACACCATCAGGCTTCCAAGCAGCTCTCAAGGAAACTCAGTTTTCACACTCTATGCTTAGTGCCCTTTGAGTGCATTATCTAGGAATGATTCTAGAAGAGCATCCCACACAAACGAATGCTCCACATGCGGGTTTCACATGCCACCAACTCCACATTCACAGGCAACTTCAGCGCCACAGCCGTTTTCAGATAGCCCTCAATGCAAAGGCTCTAGACGCAAATATTGGTGTGAGAGCTAATTCAATCAAGGAAACACTGCATGTTGGTGAAGGGCATATTGAAGAAGGATCAGCCGAGTGGTTCTTGTGGGAGAACAACTCCATTTGGCTCACTAACTTCACACACCATCAGGCTTCCAAGCAGCTCTCAAGGAAACTCAGTTTTCACACTCTATGCTTAGTGCCCTTTGAGTGCATTATCTAGGAATGAATCTAGTAGAGCATCCCACACAAACGAATGCTCCACATGCAGGTTTCACATGCCACCAACTCCACATTCACAGGCAACTTCAGTGGCACAGCCGTTTTCAGATAGCCCTCAATGCAAAGGCTCTAGACGCAAATATTGGTGTGAGAGCTAATTCAATCAAGGAAACACTGCATGTTGGTGAAGGGCATATTGAAGAAGGATCAGCCGAGTGGTTCTTGTGGGAGAACAACTCCATTTGGCTCACTAACTTCACACACCATCAGGCTTCCAAGCAGCTCTCAAGGAAACTCAGTTTTCACACTCTATGCTTAGTGCCCTTTGAGTGCATTATCTAGGAATGAATCTAGTAGAGGATCCCACACAAACGAATACTCCACATGCAGGTTTCACATGCCACCAACTCCACATTCACAGGCAACTTCAGTGCCACAGCCGTTTTCAGATAGCCCTCAATGCAAAGGCTCTAGACGCAAATATTGGTGTGAGAGCTAATTCAATCAAGGAAACACTGCATGTTGGTGAAGGGCATATTGAAGAAGGATCAGCCGAGTGGTTCTTGTGGGAGAACAACTCCATTTGGCTCACTAACTTCACACACCATCAGGCTTCCAAGCAGCTCTCAAGGAAACTCAGTTTTCACACTCTATGCTTAGTGCCCTTTGAGTGCCTAGGACTGAAATGAAGCTTGGTGAACATTCCACACAAACAAATGCTCCACATGCGGGTTTCACATGCCACCAACTCCACATTCTCAGGCAACTTCAGCGCCAAGGCGTTTTCAGATAGCCCTCAATGCAAAGGCTCTAGACACAAATATAGGTGTGAGAGCTAATTCAATCAAGGAAACACTGCATGTTGGTGAAGGGCATATTGAAGAAGGATCAGCCGAGCGGTTCTTGTGGGAGAACAACTCCATTTGGCTCACTAACTTCACACACCATCAGGCTTCCAAGCAGCTCTCAAGGAAACTCAGTTTTCACACTCTATGCTTAGTGCCCTTTGAGTGCATTATCTAGGAATGAATCTAGTAGAGCATCCCACACAAATGAATGCTCCACATGCAGGTTTCACATGCCACCAACTCCACATTCACAGGCAACTTCAGTGCCACAGCCGTTTTCAGATAGCCCTCAATGCAAAGGCTCTAGACGCAAATATTGGTGTGAGAGCTAATTCAATCAAGGAAACACTGCATGTTGGTGAAGGGCATATTGAAGAAGGATCAGCCGAGTGGTTCTTGTGGGAGAACAACTCCATTTGGCTCACTAACTTCACACACCATCAGGCTTCCAAGCAGCTCTCAAGGAAACTCAGTTTTCACACTCTATGCTTAGTGCCCTTTCACGGCATTATCTAGGAATGAACCTGGTAGAGCATCCCACACAAACGAATGCTCCACATGCGGGTTTCACATGCCACCAACTCCACATTCTCAGGCAACTTCTGCGCCACAGGTGTTTTCAGATATCCCTCAATGCAAAGGCTCTAGACGCAAATATTGGTGTGAGAGCTAATTCAATCAAGGAAACACTGCATGTTGGTGAAGGGCATATTGAAGAAGGATCAGCCGAGTGGTTCTTGTGGGAGAACAACTCCATTTGGCTCACTAACTTCACACACCATCAGGCTTCCAAGCAGCTCTCAAGGAAACTCAGTTTTCACACTCTATGCTTAGTGCCCTTTGAGTGCCTAGGACTGAAATAAACCTTGGTGAACATCCCACACAAACGAATGCTCCACATGCGGGTTTCACATGCCACCAACTCCACATTCACAGGCAACTTCAGCGCCACAGCCGTTTTCAGATAGCCCTCAATGCAAAGGCTCTAGACGCAAATATTGGTGTGAGAGCTAATTCAATCAAGGAAACACTGCATGTTGGTGAAGGGCATATTGAAGAAGGATCAGCCGAGTGGTTCTTGTGGGAGAACAACTCCATTTGGCTCACTAACTTCACACACCATCAGGCTTCCAAGCAGCTCTCAAGGAAACTCAGTTTTCACACTCTATGCTTAGTGCCCTTTGAGTGCATTATCTAGGAATGAATCTAGTAGAGCATCCCACACAAACGAATGCTCCACATGCAGGTTTCACATGCCACCAACTCCACATTCACAGGCAACTTCAGTGGCACAGCCGTTTTCAGATAGCCCTCAATGCAAAGGCTCTAGACGCAAATATTGGTGTGAGAGCTAATTCAATCAAGGAAACACTGCATGTTGGTGAAGGGCATATTGAAGAAGGATCAGCCGAGTGGTTCTTGTGGGAGAACAACTCCATTTGGCTCACTAACTTCACACACCATCAGGCTTCCAAGCAGCTCTCAAGGAAACTCAGTTTTCACACTCTATGCTTAGTGCCCTTTGAGTGCATTATCTAGGAATGAATCTAGTAGAGGATCCCACACAAACGAATACTCCACATGCGGGTTTCACATGCCACCAACTCCACATTCACAGGCAACTTCAGTGCCACAGCCGTTTTCAGATAGCCCTCAAAGCAAAGGCTCTAGACGCAAATATTGGTGTGAGAGCTAATTCAATCAAGGAAACACTGCATGTTGGTGAAGGGCATATTGAAGAAGGATCAGCCGAGTGGTTCTTGTGGGAGAACAACTCCATTTGGCTCACTAACTTCACACACCATCAGGCTTCCAAGCAGCTCTCAAGGAAACTCAGTTTTCACACTCTATGCTTAGTGCCCTTTGAGTGCATTATATAGGAATGATTCTAGAAGAGCATCCCACACAAACGAATGCTCCACATGCGGGTTTCACATGCCACCAACTCCACATTCACAGGCAACTTCAGCGCCACAGCCGTTTTCAGAGAGCCCTCAATGCAAAGGCTCTAGACGCAAATATTGGTGTGAGAGCTAATTCAATCAAGGAAACACTGCATGTTGGTGAAGGGCATATTGAAGAAGAATCAGCCGAGTGGTTCTTGTGGGAGAACAACTCCATTTGGCTCACTAACTTCACACACCATCAGGCTTCCAAGCAGCTCTCAAGGAAACTCAGTTTTCACACTCTATGCTTAGTGCCCTTTGAGTGCCTAGGACTGAAATGAAGCGTGGTGAGCATCCCACACAAACGAATGCTCCACATGCGGGTTTCACATGCCACCAACTCCACATTCTCACGCAACTTCAGCGCCACAGCCGTTTTCAGATAGCCCTCAATGCAAAGGCTCTAGACGCAAATATTGGTGTGAGAGCTAATTCAATCAAGGAAACACTGCATGTTGGTGAAGGGCATATTGAAGAAGGATCAGCCGAGTGGTTCTTGTGGGAGAACAACTCCATTTGGCTCACTAACTTCACACACCATCAGGCTTCCAAGCAGCTCTCAAGGAAACTCAGTTTTCACACTCTATGCTTAGTGCCCTTTGAGTGCATTATCTAGGAATGATTCTAGAAGAGCATCCCACACAAACGAATGCTCCACATGCGGGTTTCACATGCCACCAACTCCACATTCACAGGCAACTTCAGCGCCAAGGCCGTTTTCAGATAGCCCTCAATGCAAAGGCTCTAGACGCAAATATTGGTGTGAGAGCTAATTCAATCAAGGAAACACTGCATGTTGGTGAAGGGCATATTGAAGAAGGATCAGCCGAGTGGTTCTTGTGGGAGAACAACTCCATTTGGCTCACTAACTTCACACACCATCAGGCTTCCAAGCAGCTCTCAAGGAAACTCAATTTTCACACTCTATGCTTAGTGCCCTTTGAGTGCCTAGGACTGAAATAAACCTTGGTGAACATCCCACACAAACGAATGCTCCACATGCGGGTTTCACATGCCACCAACTCCACATTCTCAGGCAACTTCAGCGCCAAGGCGTTTTCAGATAGCCCTCAATGCAAAGGCTCTAGACGCAAATATTGGTGTGAGAGCTAATTCAATCAAGGAAACACTGCATGTTGGTGAAGGGCATATTGAAGAAGGATCAGCCGAGTGGTTCTTGTGGGAGAACAACTCCATTTGGCTCACTAACTTCACACACCATCAGGCTTCCAAGCAGCTCTCAAGGAAACTCAGTTTTCACACTCTATGCTTAGTGCCCTTTAAGTGCCTAGGACTGAAATGAAGCTTGGTGAGCATCCCACACAAACGAATGCTCCACATGCGGGTTTCACATGCCACCAACTCCACATTCACAGGCAACTTCAGCGCCACAGCCGTTTTCAGATAGCCCTCAATGCAAAGGCTCTAGACGCAAATATTGGTGTGAGAGCTAATTCAATCAAGGAAACACTGCATGTTGCTGAAGGGCATATTGAAGAAGGATCAGCCGAGTGGTTCTTGTGGGAGAACAACTCCATTTGGCTCACTAACTTCACACACCATCAGGCTTCCAAGCAGCTCTCAAGGAAACTCAGTTTTCACACTCTATGCTTAGTGCCCTTTGAGTGCCTAGGACTGAAATGAAGCTTGGTGAGCATCCCACACAAACGAATGCTCCACATGTGGGTTTCACATGCCACCAACTCCACATTCACAGGCAACTTCAGCGCCACAGCCGTTTTCAGATAGCCCTCAATGCAAAGGCTCTAGACGCAAATATTGGTGTGAGAGCTAATTCAATCAAGGAAACACTGCATGTTGCTGAAGGGCATATTGAAGAAGGATCATCCGAGTGGTTCTTGTGGGAGAACAACTCCATTTGGCTCACTAACTTCATACACCATCAGGCTTCCAAGCAGCTCTCAAGGAAACTCAGTTTTCACACTCTATGCTTAGTGCCCTTTGAGTGCCTAGGACTGAAATGAAGCTTGGTGAGCATCCCACACAAACGAATGCTCCACATGCGGGTTTCACATGCCACCAACTCCACATTCACAGGCAACTTCAGCGCCACAGGTGTTTTCAGATAGCCCTCAATGCAAAGGCTCTAGACGCAAATATTGGTGTGAGAGCTAATTCAATCAAGGAAACACTGCATGTTGGTGAAGGGCATATTGAAGAAGGATCAGCCGAGTGGTTCTTGTGGGAGAACAACTCCATTTGGCTCACTAACTTCACACACCATCAGGCTTCCAAGCAGCTCTCAAGGAAACTCAGTTTTCACACTCTATGCTTAGTGCCCTTTCACTGCATTATCTAGGAATGATCCTGGTAGAGCATCCCACACAAAAGAATGCTCCACATGCGGGTTTCACATGCCACCAACTCCACATTCACAGGCAACTTCAGCGCCACAGCCGTTTTCAGATAGCACTCAATGCAAAGGCTCTAGACGCAAATATTGGTGTGAGAGCTAATTCAATCAAGGAAACACTGCATGTTGCTGAAGGGCATATTGAAGAAGGATCAGCCGAGTGGTTCTTGTGGGAGAACAACTCCATTTGGCTCACTAACTTCACACACCATCAGGCTTCCAAGCAGCTCTCAAGGAAACTCAGTTTTCACACTCTATGCTTAGTGCCCTTTAAGTGCCTAGGACTGAAATGAAGCTTGGTGAGCATCCCACACAAACGAATGCTCCACATGCGGGTTTCACATGCCACCAACTCCACATTCACAGGCAACTTCAGCGCCACAGCCGTTTTCAGATAGCCCTCAATGCAAAGGCTCTAGACGCAAATATTGGTGTGAGAGCTAATTCAATCAAGGAAACACTGCATGTTGGTGAAGGGCATATTGAAGAAGGATCAGCCGAGTGGTTCTTGTGGGAGAACAACTCCATTTGGCTCACTAACTTCACACACCATCAGGCTTCCAAGCAGCTCTCAAGGAAACTCAGTTTTCACACTCTATGCTTAGTGCCCTTTGAGTGCATTATCTAGGAATGAACCTGGTAGAGCATCCCACACAAACGAATGCTCCACATGCGGGTTTCACATGCCACCAACTCCACATTCACAGGCAACTTCAGCGCCACAGCCGTTTTCAGATAGCCCTCAATGCAAAGGCTCTAGACGCAAATATTGGTGTGAGAGCTAATTCAATCAAGGAAACACTGCATGTTGCTGAAGGGCATATTGAAGAAGGATCAGCCGAGTGGTTCTTGTGGGAGAACAACTCCATTTGGCTCACTAACTTCACACACCATCAGGCTTCCAAGCAGCTCTCAAGGAAACTCAGTTTTCACACTCTATGCTTAGTGCCCTTTGAGTGCCTAGGACTGAAATGAAGCTTGGTGAGCATCCCACACAAACAAATGCTCCACATGCGGGTTTCACATGCCACCAACTCCACATTCACAGGCAACTTCAGCGCCACAGCCGTTTTCAGATAGCCCTCAATGCAAAGGCTCTAGACGCAAATATTGGTGTGAGAGCTAATTCAATCAAGGAAACACTGCATGTTGCTGAAGGGCATATTGAAGAAGGATCATCCGAGTGGTTCTTGTGGGAGAACAACTCCATTTGGCTCACTAACTTCATACACCATCAGGCTTCCAAGCAGCTCTCAAGGAAACTCAGTTTTCACACTCTATGCTTAGTGCCCTTTGAGTGCCTAGGACTGAAATGAAGCTTGGTGAGCATCCCACACAAACGAATGCTCCACATGCGGGTTTCACATGCCACCAACTCCACATTCACAGGCAACTTCAGCGCCACAGGTGTTTTCAGATAGCCCTCAATGCAAAGGCTCTAGACGCAAATATTGGTGTGAGAGCTAATTCAATCAAGGAAACACTGCATGTTGGTGAAGGGCATATTGAAGAAGGATCAGCCGAGTGGTTCTTGTGGGAGAACAACTCCATTTGGCTCACTAACTTCACACACCATCAGGCTTCCAAGCAGCTCTCAAGGAAACTCAGTTTTCACACTCTATGCTTAGTGCCCTTTCACTGCATTATCTAGGAATGATCCTGGTAGAGCATCCCACACAAAAGAATGCTCCACATGCGGGTTTCACATGCCACCAACTCCACATTCACAGGCAACTTCAGCGCCACAGCCGTTTTCAGATAGCACTCAATGCAAAGGCTCTAGACGCAAATATTGGTGTGAGAGCTAATTCAATCAAGGAAACACTGCATGTTGCTGAAGGGCATATTGAAGAAGGATCAGCCGAGTGGTTCTTGTGGGAGAACAACTCCATTTGGCTCACTAACTTCACACACCATCAGGCTTCCAAGCAGCTCTCAAGGAAACTCAGTTTTCACACTCTATGCTTAGTGCCCTTTAAGTGCCTAGGACTGAAATGAAGCTTGGTGAGCATCCCACACAAACGAATGCTCCACATGCGGGTTTCACATGCCACCAACTCCACATTCACAGGCAACTTCAGCGCCACAGCCGTTTTCAGATAGCCCTCAATGCAAAGGCTCTAGACGCAAATATTGGTGTGAGAGCTAATTCAATCAAGGAAACACTGCATGTTGGTGAAGGGCATATTGAAGAAGGATCAGCCGAGTGGTTCTTGTGGGAGAACAACTCCATTTGGCTCACTAACTTCACACACCATCAGGCTTCCAAGCAGCTCTCAAGGAAACTCAGTTTTCACACTCTATGCTTAGTGCCCTTTGAGTGCATTATCTAGGAATGAACCTGGTAGAGCATCCCACACAAACGAATGCTCCACATGCGGGTTTCACATGCCACCAACTCCACATTCACAGGCAACTTCAGCGCCACAGCCGTTTTCAGATAGCCCTCAATGCAAAGGCTCTAGACGCAAATATTGGTGTGAGAGCTAATTCAATCAAGGAAACACTGCATGTTGCTGAAGGGCATATTGAAGAAGGATCAGCCGAGTGGTTCTTGTGGGAGAACAACTCCATTTGGCTCACTAACTTCACACACCATCAGGCTTCCAAGCAGCTCTCAAGGAAACTCAGTTTTCACACTCTATGCTTAGTGCCCTTTGAGTGCCTAGGACTGAAATGAAGCTTGGTGAGCATCCCACACAAACAAATGCTCCACATGCGGGTTTCACATGCCACCAACTCCACATTCACAGGCAACTTCAGCGCCACAGCCGTTTTCAGATAGCCCTCAATGCAAAGGCTCTAGACGCAAATATTGGTGTGAGAGCTAATTCAATCAAGGAAACACTGCATGTTGCTGAAGGGCATATTGAAGAAGGATCATCCGAGTGGTTCTTGTGGGAGAACAACTCCATTTGGCTCACTAACTTCATACACCATCAGGCTTCCAAGCAGCTCTCAAGGAAACTCAGTTTTCACACTCTATGCTTAGTGCCCTTTGAGTGCCTAGGACTGAAATGAAGCTTGGTGAGCATCCCACACAAACGAATGCTCCACATGCGGGTTTCACATGCCACCAACTCCACATTCACAGGCAACTTCAGCGCCACAGGTGTTTTCAGATAGCCCTCAATGCAAAGGCTCTAGACGCAAATATTGGTGTGAGAGCTAATTCAATCAAGGAAACACTGCATGTTGGTGAAGGGCATATTGAAGAAGGATCAGCCGAGTGGTTCTTGTGGGAGAACAACTCCATTTGGCTCACTAACTTCACACACCATCAGGCTTCCAAGCAGCTCTCAAGGAAACTCAGTTTTCACACTCTATGCTTAGTGCCCTTTCACTGCATTATCTAGGAATGATCCTGGTAGAGCATCCCACACAAAAGAATGCTCCACATGCGGGTTTCACATGCCACCAACTCCACATTCACAGGCAACTTCAGCGCCACAGCCGTTTTCAGATAGCACTCAATGCAAAGGCTCTAGACGCAAATATTGGTGTGAGAGCTAATTCAATCAAGGAAACACTGCATGTTGCTGAAGGGCATATTGAAGAAGGATCAGCCGAGTGGTTCTTGTGGGAGAACAACTCCATTTGGCTCACTAACTTCACACACCATCAGGCTTCCAAGCAGCTCTCAAGGAAACTCAGTTTTCACACTCTATGCTTAGTGCCCTTTAAGTGCCTAGGACTGAAATGAAGCTTGGTGAGCATCCCACACAAACGAATGCTCCACATGCGGGTTTCACATGCCACCAACTCCACATTCACAGGCAACTTCAGCGCCACAGCCGTTTTCAGATAGCCCTCAATGCAAAGGCTCTAGACGCAAATATTGGTGTGAGAGCTAATTCAATCAAGGAAACACTGCATGTTGGTGAAGGGCATATTGAAGAAGGATCAGCCGAGTGGTTCTTGTGGGAGAACAACTCCATTTGGCTCACTAACTTCACACACCATCAGGCTTCCAAGCAGCTCTCAAGGAAACTCAGTTTTCACACTCTATGCTTAGTGCCCTTTGAGTGCATTATCTAGGAATGAACCTGGTAGAGCATCCCACACAAACGAATGCTCCACATGCGGGTTTCACATGCCACCAACTCCACATTCACAGGCAACTTCAGCGCCACAGCCGTTTTCAGATAGCCCTCAATGCAAAGGCTCTAGACGCAAATATTGGTGTGAGAGCTAATTCAATCAAGGAAACACTGCATGTTGCTGAAGGGCATATTGAAGAAGGATCAGCCGAGTGGTTCTTGTGGGAGAACAACTCCATTTGGCTCACTAACTTCACACACCATCAGGCTTCCAAGCAGCTCTCAAGGAAACTCAGTTTTCACACTCTATGCTTAGTGCCCTTTGAGTGCCTAGGACTGAAATGAAGCTTGGTGAGCATCCCACACAAACAAATGCTCCACATGCGGGTTTCACATGCCACCAACTCCACATTCACAGGCAACTTCAGCGCCACAGCCGTTTTCAGATAGCCCTCAATGCAAAGGCTCTAGACGCAAATATTGGTGTGAGAGCTAATTCAATCAAGGAAACACTGCATGTTGCTGAAGGGCATATTGAAGAAGGATCATCCGAGTGGTTCTTGTGGGAGAACAACTCCATTTGGCTCACTAACTTCATACACCATCAGGCTTCCAAGCAGCTCTCAAGGAAACTCAGTTTTCACACTCTATGCTTAGTGCCCTTTGAGTGCCTAGGACTGAAATGAAGCTTGGTGAGCATCCCACACAAACGAATGCTCCACATGCGGGTTTCACATGCCACCAACTCCACATTCACAGGCAACTTCAGCGCCACAGGTGTTTTCAGATAGCCCTCAATGCAAAGGCTCTAGACGCAAATATTGGTGTGAGAGCTAATTCAATCAAGGAAACACTGCATGTTGGTGAAGGGCATATTGAAGAAGGATCAGCCGAGTGGTTCTTGTGGGAGAACAACTCCATTTGGCTCACTAACTTCACACACCATCAGGCTTCCAAGCAGCTCTCAAGGAAACTCAGTTTTCACACTCTATGCTTAGTGCCCTTTCACTGCATTATCTAGGAATGATCCTGGTAGAGCATCCCACACAAAAGAATGCTCCACATGCGGGTTTCACATGCCACCAACTCCACATTCACAGGCAACTTCAGCGCCACAGCCGTTTTCAGATAGCACTCAATGCAAAGGCTCTAGACGCAAATATTGGTGTGAGAGCTAATTCAATCAAGGAAACACTGCATGTTGCTGAAGGGCATATTGAAGAAGGATCAGCCGAGTGGTTCTTGTGGGAGAACAACTCCATTTGGCTCACTAACTTCACACACCATCAGGCTTCCAAGCAGCTCTCAAGGAAACTCAGTTTTCACACTCTATGCTTAGTGCCCTTTAAGTGCCTAGGACTGAAATGAAGCTTGGTGAGCATCCCACACAAACGAATGCTCCACATGCGGGTTTCACATGCCACCAACTCCACATTCACAGGCAACTTCAGCGCCACAGCCGTTTTCAGATAGCCCTCAATGCAAAGGCTCTAGACGCAAATATTGGTGTGAGAGCTAATTCAATCAAGGAAACACTGCATGTTGGTGAAGGGCATATTGAAGAAGGATCAGCCGAGTGGTTCTTGTGGGAGAACAACTCCATTTGGCTCACTAACTTCACACACCATCAGGCTTCCAAGCAGCTCTCAAGGAAACTCAGTTTTCACACTCTATGCTTAGTGCCCTTTGAGTGCATTATCTAGGAATGAACCTGGTAGAGCATCCCACACAAACGAATGCTCCACATGCGGGTTTCACATGCCACCAACTCCACATTCACAGGCAACTTCAGCGCCACAGCCGTTTTCAGATAGCCCTCAATGCAAAGGCTCTAGACGCAAATATTGGTGTGAGAGCTAATTCAATCAAGGAAACACTGCATGTTGCTGAAGGGCATATTGAAGAAGGATCAGCCGAGTGGTTCTTGTGGGAGAACAACTCCATTTGGCTCACTAACTTCACACACCATCAGGCTTCCAAGCAGCTCTCAAGGAAACTCAGTTTTCACACTCTATGCTTAGTGCCCTTTGAGTGCCTAGGACTGAAATGAAGCTTGGTGAGCATCCCACACAAACAAATGCTCCACATGCGGGTTTCACATGCCACCAACTCCACATTCACAGGCAACTTCAGCGCCACAGCCGTTTTCAGATAGCCCTCAATGCAAAGGCTCTAGACGCAAATATTGGTGTGAGAGCTAATTCAATCAAGGAAACACTGCATGTTGCTGAAGGGCATATTGAAGAAGGATCATCCGAGTGGTTCTTGTGGGAGAACAACTCCATTTGGCTCACTAACTTCATACACCATCAGGCTTCCAAGCAGCTCTCAAGGAAACTCAGTTTTCACACTCTATGCTTAGTGCCCTTTGAGTGCCTAGGACTGAAATGAAGCTTGGTGAGCATCCCACACAAACGAATGCTCCACATGCGGGTTTCACATGCCACCAACTCCACATTCACAGGCAACTTCAGCGCCACAGGTGTTTTCAGATAGCCCTCAATGCAAAGGCTCTAGACGCAAATATTGGTGTGAGAGCTAATTCAATCAAGGAAACACTGCATGTTGGTGAAGGGCATATTGAAGAAGGATCAGCCGAGTGGTTCTTGTGGGAGAACAACTCCATTTGGCTCACTAACTTCACACACCATCAGGCTTCCAAGCAGCTCTCAAGGAAACTCAGTTTTCACACTCTATGCTTAGTGCCCTTTCACTGCATTATCTAGGAATGATCCTGGTAGAGCATCCCACACAAAAGAATGCTCCACATGCGGGTTTCACATGCCACCAACTCCACATTCACAGGCAACTTCAGCGCCACAGCCGTTTTCAGATAGCACTCAATGCAAAGGCTCTAGACGCAAATATTGGTGTGAGAGCTAATTCAATCAAGGAAACACTGCATGTTGCTGAAGGGCATATTGAAGAAGGATCAGCCGAGTGGTTCTTGTGGGAGAACAACTCCATTTGGCTCACTAACTTCACACACCATCAGGCTTCCAAGCAGCTCTCAAGGAAACTCAGTTTTCACACTCTATGCTTAGTGCCCTTTAAGTGCCTAGGACTGAAATGAAGCTTGGTGAGCATCCCACACAAACGAATGCTCCACATGCGGGTTTCACATGCCACCAACTCCACATTCACAGGCAACTTCAGCGCCACAGCCGTTTTCAGATAGCCCTCAATGCAAAGGCTCTAGACGCAAATATTGGTGTGAGAGCTAATTCAATCAAGGAAACACTGCATGTTGGTGAAGGGCATATTGAAGAAGGATCAGCCGAGTGGTTCTTGTGGGAGAACAACTCCATTTGGCTCACTAACTTCACACACCATCAGGCTTCCAAGCAGCTCTCAAGGAAACTCAGTTTTCACACTCTATGCTTAGTGCCCTTTGAGTGCATTATCTAGGAATGAACCTGGTAGAGCATCCCACACAAACGAATGCTCCACATGCGGGTTTCACATGCCACCAACTCCACATTCACAGGCAACTTCAGCGCCACAGCCGTTTTCAGATAGCCCTCAATGCAAAGGCTCTAGACGCAAATATTGGTGTGAGAGCTAATTCAATCAAGGAAACACTGCATGTTGCTGAAGGGCATATTGAAGAAGGATCAGCCGAGTGGTTCTTGTGGGAGAACAACTCCATTTGGCTCACTAACTTCACACACCATCAGGCTTCCAAGCAGCTCTCAAGGAAACTCAGTTTTCACACTCTATGCTTAGTGCCCTTTGAGTGCCTAGGACTGAAATGAAGCTTGGTGAGCATCCCACACAAACAAATGCTCCACATGCGGGTTTCACATGCCACCAACTCCACATTCACAGGCAACTTCAGCGCCACAGCCGTTTTCAGATAGCCCTCAATGCAAAGGCTCTAGACGCAAATATTGGTGTGAGAGCTAATTCAATCAAGGAAACACTGCATGTTGGTGAAGGGCATATTGAAGAAGGATCAGCCGAGTGGTTCTTGTGGGAGAACAACTCCATTTGGCTCACTAACTTCACACACCATCAGGCTTCCAAGCAGCTCTCAAGGAAACTCAGTTTTCACACTCTATGCTTAGTGCCCTTTGTGTGCCTAGGACTGAAATGAAGCTTGGTGAGCATCCCACACAAACGAATGCTCCACATGCGGGTTTCACATGCCACCAACTCCACATTCTCAGGCAACTTCAGCGCCACAGGTGTTTTCAGATAGCCCTCAATGCAAAGGCTCTAGACGCAAATATTGGTGTGAGAGCTAATTCAATCAAGCAAACACTGCATGTTGCTGAAGGGCATATTGAAGAAGGATCAGCCGAGTGTTTCTTGTGGGAGAACAACTCCATTTGGCTCACTAACTTCACACACCATCAGGCTTCCAAGCAGCTCTCTTAGGAAACTCAGTTTTCACACTCTATGCTTAGTGCCCTTTGTGTGCATTATCTAGGAAAGAACCTGGTAGAGCATCCCACACAAAAGAATGCTCCACATGCGGGTTTCACATGCCACCAACTCCACATTCTCACGCAACTTCAGCGCCACAGCCGTTTTCAGATAGCCCTCAATGCAAAGGCTCTAGGCCCAAATATTGGTGTGAGAGCTAATTCAATCAAGGAAACACTGCATGTTGCTGAAGGGCATATTGAAGAAGGATCAGCCAAGTGGTTCTTGTGGGAGAACAACTCCATTTGGCTCACTAACTTCACACACCATCAGGCTTCCAAGCAGCTCTCAAGGAAACTCAGTTTTCACACTCTATGCTTAGTGCCCTTTGTGTGCCTAGGACTGAAATGAAGCTTGGTGAGCATCCCACACAAACGAATGCTCCACATGCGGGTTTCACATGCCACCAACTCCACATTCTCACGCAACTTCAGCGCCACAGCCGTTTTCAGATAGCCCTCAATGCAAAGGCTCTAGACGCAAATATTGGTGTGAGAGCTAATTCAATCAAGGAAACACTGCATGTTGCTGAAGGGCATATTGAAGAAGGATCAGCCGAGTGGTTCTTGTGGGAGAACAACTCCATTTGGCTCACTAACTTCACACACCATCAGGCTTCCAAGCAGCTCTCAAGGAAACTCAGTTTTCACACTCTATGCTTAGTGCCCTTTGAGTGCATTATCTAGGAATGAACCTGGTAGAGCATCCCACACAAACGAATGCTCCACATGCTGGTTTCACATGCCACCAACTCCACATTCACAGGCAACTTCAGCGCCACAGCCGTTTTCAGATAGCCCTCAATGCAAAGGCTCTAGACGCAAATATTGGTGTGAGAGCTAATTCAATCAAGGAAACACTGCATGTTGGTGAAGGGCATATTGAAGAAGGATCAGCGAAGTGCTTCTTGTGGGAGAACAACTCCATTTGGCTCACTAACTTTACGCACCATCAGGCTTCCAAGCAGCTCTCAAGGAAACTCAGTTTTCACACTCTATGCTTAGTGCCCTTTGTGTGCCTAGGAATGAAATGAAGCTTGGTGAGCATCCCACACAAACGAATGCTCCACATGCGGGTTTCACATGCCACCAACTCCACATTCTCAGGTAACTTCTGCGCCACAGGTGTTTTCAGATATCCCTCAATGCAAAGGCTCTAGACGCAAATATTGGTGTGAGAGCTAATTCAATCAAGGAAACACTGCATGTTGGTGAAGGGCATATTGAAGAAGGATCAGCCGAGTGGTTCTTGTGGGAGAACAACTCCATTTGGCTCACTAACTTCACACACCATCAGGCTTCCAAGCAGCTCTCAAGGAAACTCAGTTTTCACACTCTATGCTTAGTGCCCTTTGAGTGCCTAGGACTGAAATGAAGCTTGGGGAGCATCCCACACAAAGGAATGCTCCACATGCGGGTTTCACATGCCACCAACTCCACATTCACAGGCAACTTCAGCGCCACAGCCGTTTTCAGATAGCCCTCAAGGCAAAGGCTCTAGACGCAAATATTGGTGTGAGAGCTAATTCAATCAAGGAAACACTGCATGTTGGTGAAGGGCATATTGAAGAAGGATCAGCCGAGTGGTTCTTGTGGGAGAACAACTCCATTTGGCTCACTAACTTCACACACCATCAGGCTTCCAAGCAGCTCTCAAGGAAACTCAGTTTTCACACTCTATGCTTAGTGCCCTTTCACTGCATTATCA
>NW_026699441.1:0-42500 GCF_030435755.1 Ochotona princeps
CTGCTAACAGAAGATCTACGTATATACATATGGACGGGCCCATCTGTACCCGGACAGTCTCGTGTGCTCATAGGAACACCTGTACCCTACACCGTGAAACCTGTAGCAGAACACCAGTACACCCTGCACTCAATGAGACGTCATCGGCTCTTCGATGGCTTCCAAGCGCAACTCCCTTGGACGATCATCCGCCAAGGGTAGTTAGACTTGCTCCAGAGGAAAGGAGTTTTCCTCTCTGGCTCGTGAGACTACATGGGACCTTCCTCATTCAGAGAGTACCCTCGTCCGTTTTACTATAACCGCGCAAACCCGTAAGAATACAATCCGTACACATTGGGCTTCTCAGGAAAACTGGACATGGAGGCACACGGCGGCCATACCTCGAAATCTGCTAATACAGGGGCTTTACGCCCGTGTGCGCCGTCTTCAAGGGTTTTCGTCGTATCTGTTCCGTAATTGCGTGCGTCCGGATCCGCTGTGAACGTAAGTGGCCTGCTTTCTTCCTTTGCTATATCAGTGTCTAATGTTCTGTTTTCTAGATTTTCATAGCGAGCCACTCTCTTTTTCCAATCTGACTTGTTTGCTTGCCCTTCTGCGCGTGCGATGCCGCGTCTCCATTATCATAAACACTCGTAAAGCTGTCAACTGTATGTGGACATCGATCCAGGCCGACAATTCTCTTCTGTTCTCTTGCTGCAATCGTGTGGCTGCGTTCTGACTCTCTTCTGCGCTAATAGATACGCAGCAACACGCCGCGCGTTCTGGATTGGCAAAGAGGTATTGTTACCTCTGAGGAACAAAGCGCGGTCCATCGCGTTGGTTTTCTTTCTGTCAGCCTGAATGAAAAGTAGGTGCCACACCCGTCCCACGTCTCCAGCGCACGAGCTGCTAAGGTCGGTACGTCCACTTTCCGTGGCTGCCGAAGTGAGACGCTACTGCTTGTGCTGCACACCGCAGGATTTGGAGTGCTTGTCAACTTGCGAAGTGCAAACGGTCACGAGTTTCGTATTACGCTCTCCAAGGGGAGATTTGGAGGAGACAATGACACAAACGGGTGGGTGCTCTGTTGCAGGGGTAGGTCCAGAGTAATAGACACACCCTCCGGATTCCGAGGCTCCCGTGTACGTCGTACGAGGACGCAAGGAGCTACAGTCTCCACATGAGCACATGTACACGAGCTGCTTCTACATACCGGGAGCCGGTGCAATCGAGCCCCTGAGAATAAGCCACATTTTTCACCATTACCTCTACCGCTCAAACGAATATGACGGATTGTTGATCTCGGGGGCGCCCCACTGCGTTTCTGCTCTGAATAAGTCGTACCCAGTTCCACATGTCCACGAGGGGCCACGTCACTGTCAATTCCGATTGAAGTCCAGGCGCCAGCTCAGGAAATGCCCAGCGTGACATCAGACAGATGCGCTGGGCAGACGCCACCGCCCAATATTGGCCGCTTAGATTCTGCTGAGTGACACCATCGTTTGACGCGCTGCATCCGCGCAAAACTTTGCAATTGAAGCGTGTGAAACTTGCTATCTACCCTCTCAGTTTCTACGTGCATGGTTGTGGACGCCTGCTTCAGCTGAATACGCGTCCGTACTGTGAAACTGTCCGCCCGTTTGCAGTAGGCCATCTGCGCGGTTGAACATCTCTCCCTTGTGCCAGTTCTACTCCGCAGTTGGGTCACCGAGGGAGACCGATACGCGCTCAGTGTCGTGTCCTTGCCATACTGGCATCCTCCCTTGGTGTAACAACCTGCCTTCTTGTAAACTACCACACCGCTGACATTCCGTAGACTCGAGTGCAGACGAGTGAGGCGGAGGTAAGCGGAAAATCCACAACCACTCGCGCTCCCAGAATGTCCCTCGTGCTTACACGCTTATTCTTGATTGTCCTAGCACACCAAGGAGCCGACAGGCGCCTGTGGCATGTCTGTTCATGTGGAATGACATCTGTCAAACGTACTTTTGCGACCGCTCTTCGCAACTACTTGTGTCGCCTCGAGTGAAATTTGCTTACTAACACTGAGCAGCCTTGGTGGGAAGGGGTACAGACAGCTACAGAGCGTCCGTACGAGCGCTTGCGGTAGTGGCAAGAGCCTGGTCCTTCCCTGAAGTGGCAGTCTCGTAGGACCGTGTACCCCTGCTGCTTTGGTCTCACCATATCTGCGCCGGCGTCTCCCAGGGCTTACGTATCCCTCTCCGCAGCGTTTGCGAGAATACACCTGTGTGCACCAGCCCATGAGACCGAGTACGGCGAGGACGTCATTTTACAATGGAGGTTCTTCAAGTTTCTTGCAGGTTACCCACAGTGTCAGTGCAGCGGGTGTGCAAAGATGACAGCTCCTTCTGTGGTAGGTCCGCGGCACACAAGTCAGTATGCCCCAAGGCGCGTTTCCGTATTTGCCGCATCTCCGCTCTTGCACGTTAGGATACTTTGCGAGATACACGCAGCCCTAGCAGTACCTGTGTGTTTGACTGCTTACCAAGCAGTAGCCTTACGATAATCTTGGCATGACCGCGCATTTCCATCGATTCTGCTAGCGCCTTCGGGCTCACTCACGACCTGCCATGCTCGTGGACGGACCGATTGACCGTTGCGTTCCCGTGTAAATTCTTATGCCTAATCCAGAAGCCCACACTTACCGGCAGCCTTAAGCTATTTGCTATTCCGTGATATTACTAGCATACGCGTTGTACATACATTAGCCATGAGAAGAGCTACACTTTCGCAGGCGCTTCTAGGTGGCCGGGCGTGTAGACGTGAGGGCGACGCAGTCGCAACCCGGGTGCACTCACGTACGAGCGGGGTGGAAACAACGCGGGAGCCGCGATGTTGTGGTTCCCTTCGCGGCTCCTACCTCGTCATAGTCTCGTCAGCACTTGAGGTCAACACAGTCCACATCGGTGGCCTCGTTGATATTCTTACGGCTTTTTCTGCTCGTTTACCTTGTTAGAGGCTCTGCTGTTAGCCCCCTCATGCCGCGACAAGGTAGATGCTAGCTGTTAGCGCACCCCACGGCACACCCATGGTTACCTGGAAACGCCGTAGGGAACATCGTTGTTCAGTGACTCAGTGACAGACTTCTCCATTGCACATGTAAGCGAAATCCGCTCCATTTCAGAGGTGTCTCACTTCCAGCTTCCTGCTGCGGCATTTTAGTAAAACTGACTCGGGCGCCCTTCCACACCTGCGCCTTGCGTGCAGTCATCGTTCCGGCGTTCGCTAAGTGTGTCCCGCACGCGCTCCATTATGTCGTTTTCAACGGGGACGGAACCGGCCGGTTTTGGGTGTTCTGTTTCCAAGACAGGCCCTAAGCTCGCCCGCCGCTCGCTTTATACGTCACTTCTTCCTTGCTCGTCGATCAATGGCTGCACGGACACCTCGAATTTGAGTACGTTGTGGTCCCGGGGTGGGCGCAGCGGCGAAGCGTATGACTCTGACGAAGTGGAGAGAGAAGACTTGCTTGGTCCTTATCTGGAGGAGTGCTGCAGTCCACAAAAGGAAGGGTGCGCACAACTCTTCATACGGCGACTAAGGGACTACATTCGACACCTGAGAGAGAGGACGCTTACGTTGGTCGGTCAGGGCGAAGAACGGAAAACAGGACCACGCAGATGTGCAAGTAGGAGACACCGACAAGAAGAGACATGTGACGAAATACACAGCATCCAACGGGAAAAGGATTGGAAGACAACATGGCGTAGCGCTGAGGAGGCTGCCAACTCTACCTCAAAGCGTTTTAGTAGGCGGCTCCTCGCTGCCACTAAATGGAATGGAGCTTCTGTGTTGTTGCCGTTGTGTGTTGCTACCCTTTTCCTCTTCGCGATTGCATTCATGTGGCTTCACGGACAAGGCAACGGACCACGAACTTCCGGAGAGCCAGGGGTGCTGCAAACCGGTGACTCTGCGGCGTACGAACCACGAATAGTGCACGAGGAGCCACTGCATCAACAAGGAAGAGCCTCGAGTAAAAGTGACACCAGCCTCAGCCAGAGTGAAAGGCCAGGTGTAATCTACGCTGGATCCCCGTCTCCGTCACCGGCTTTGAGAAGAAGAGGGCTGGACCGTGGCTTCTCCAGGATGAAGAAGAATAGCAGTCCTCAATCAGTAACTCCAACTACAGCAGAAGGAGCATCGCCCGGTAAAAGTATCAGCCTCGAGTGCAGCAGGCACACACGGTTGGATGTGTCCATGATTGTGTACTATTCCATGTCTTTGTGCCAAGCGCTGTGAACCATGACATGGGCGTCGGCAGGTCTATAGATACTGGGTGAGACTGAATGCATCGTGTGTCAGCATTGCACCTGCCTTCATGTGTAGACCGTTGCTGCCGCTAACAACGCAGAAGATCCGCTTTCTTGTGTTTAGGCGGTATCAAGGTCGACAGACGTTTCTATATCGCCACAACTCAGAGCGGCATAGAAGATGTACTCAGGTGCAGCTTTCCGGCTGCACACCTGTTGTCACATGCACACCCGCTTGTGTGCCAAGGGCAAAGTACGTAACGGCGCAGACCTTCCTCTACAAAACTCTGTTTGGAGCGAGGATAAACATAGTGGTCCCACAATTAGTAGAAAGAGTTCGTGGGACGCACAAGTGCATAGATCTGGAGCTCTATAAATGGCTGGCATATCCACCTACAGCGGGCCTTGTGAAATTGTTTGCTGCAGGGAGCGAAACTATAATACGCCTTCCCATACGCAGCTGGAGGGGATTAGTTACGAACGACGGAGCAGGTGCTACCACCGTTTCCCCTCTATCGTCAGAGATGCTGCGTACCCTGGTGCTGGCGCTGGCTTGGCATAAAGAAAGGCTTCCTCTGAACGGAGGCGCGGCGTCAGATGCGATCATGCCACTCCAGACTGACGTGGTCATTCGCGACTTTATGAACTCACAATACGTTGTCGAGCTGGGACTTGGGTAAGGAAGCAATAGAACACGCTCTTAACCAAGGGCTGATGGTGAAGCTGAGTTACAGCCACGAAGGTGTTGCGCCTTTTGTAGCATGTGTAGTAGAAACGCTCCCTTAATTTCACGCGAGGGACTACCCCGAGGTCATGGTAGCAAAAGATGATTGTTTGACATGGGAAGTGAATTGCTTTTATGACTAGAGCTCTCTCCGAGCAGAGTCGATGGGAGCAAGAAAATATATTAACATGATTGATATTTGCAAGGGAGCGTGGTTCCTGGACTACTGTGACAGGAATGCTTGACCGAAGACCTCCGTTGTGCATAATGCACACTGCCTCTTCTTTGTGTATAGCGGAGAACGAGCTGCGTGGAAGAATGCGCACTGCCTCTCTTACGTGTAGAGCGGAGAACGAGCTGCGTGGAAGAATCTGCAGGAACGCAGCAAAACTTATAGGTCCTCCTTCCTTTGCAGTGCACTGCACCAGAGAGCCATCGGGGTGATTGCGGACACGTTTATGCACATATATGTAAATAGAAATATATGAATTCGAATTATTCGACGTGGACTACGTGTCTGTATATATATATATCCTTAGCAGTGGATTCTGTCGAACACGGGAAGGTCCATACGGACTTGCAGAGAGTATGCATTGGTGTGGGGGGTCCGCAGAGTATCCGGTGTTTCACCTCTTTTTCTTGTACTTGTCAAAACGCGTTGCAATGGACCTTTTTCACTGCTGCAAATGCTGTGCTGGCGCAAATGCCAGATCTGTATACACATAGATATGTGCAGCAATTGCAAACCCAGTACCTAATCGGAGGAGGTGCCGCCGCCTGTACTATCTGCCACTTCTGTCATACACAATTTGTGTAGAGGTGGGTCCGTGGTGGAGCACCAGTGCTGGATGTCTTTTGTACTTTTCTATTGGTTATGCGGTCGCATTTGGATGATAGCCTCAGAGTCATCGTAACTTTCCACGTCCTTCAGTGGTGATTCGTGCTGCAACTATTGCTCCACTGCTGCTGCGTGTACGGCTGTAGTTGTGTGATCGTTGCTGCTAGAACACTCTTGGCACACTTTTGGTGCTGCACATGTTGGGAGGTTGCTGTGCTCCTGTTGATGCTGCGACTTCGCTCTTTCAGGACACCGCAACAAGTAGTCAGCGTCGTGGCGGATACAGGCAGCAGCGATCTCTGGGCGTGCAGCGAGAAATGCGGTGTACTCTGCATGCTGCACAAGAAATACAATCACAGCAAATCATCAACATATACGCCTAACAATTCACCTTACAATATTACGGTAATCAACGCACTGAGCGGGTGGTGTCGCAGGAAGTAAGCTGGCGCGGGAAGTATCTAGCAGTAGCGGTTGCAGCAGCATGCAATCAACAGAGCCGCAGCATTGACAGCAAACGCAGCAGCTACCTGCGGCCTTCAGAGCAGGAGGCAGGCGGGTGAGTGTGCGAATGGTACGAACCTGCGCGCATAATTTCAAAAGTGTTTTTTTACTCGGACGCCACCTTACACGTCACCCCTCAAATGTGTACGGCCTGCGGCTCCTGTCGATGTCCAGTGTAGCAGTTGCAGTCCTGGCCGTTCAGCGGCAGCCCTCACGGCTGTGTAACTGTGCATGAGTGCCAGCGTAGGATCTACACGCTGCATGCACGACGGTAGTAGCCGCATTCGAGAGCACTCAGTTGACACCAGCAGAGACCAGCAGCCATTGGGCTGACACTTGATGTCGAGGAGTCCTTGTGTCTTGTTATGTGTATACTCGTGCTTTCCTCTCTTGGTGAGAGAAATACTATGACGTATGCCAATCACCTGCGCGGATCGGCGAGCAGACAACATGAAGACAAGTGCGCACTTGAATAGGAAGCACAAGACGGTTTAGAGAGTAGAATTCAGGCTTTACATTGAATTTTTGTCAGTCATGAGCAAACAATACATTTTCCCTTTACGATTTACCTCGCATTATTCCTGTTGTTCAAGCCACTTGATTAACATCACCCCTGTACAGGCTCACTTACGTACACGGTCGTCAGTCAAGGAGTTCTTACGTACCCATGTGTGAATGCGTCGGTTTGCTCACAAGCGTGCACTTCATGCGTTTGTATTGCATTTGACATGCGTTCAGTACGTAAGCGGTCCAGTCAGCGGCTTCCTGTCAGTAGACAATGTGAGCTTGGGAGATCTGCAGGCACATCACGTGCTGTTTGCAGAAGCGGACAATGTGAAGGGCCTCGGCACCAGCTTTTTCTTTGGCCATTATGACGGCGTGTTGGGTGAGCAGAGTTCGCAATCGTGATGTAGGCATTACAACGCCTATCCACAATACTAGCCCTGATTGCACTGCATGCCTCTGAAGCAGTACATGCAGTCCTCATGTCATGTTTGTAGTGTCCTCCCGAAGCAGCGACCCGGGCGGTGAGTAAATCTTCTCCTGGGTCATCCTCAGCATGATTGGCGAGCGCGCGCGTATATCTTTGCAGAGCCTAGCGTCCTTGCAGCCTATTTCAAGTTTTCGGCCTGAAATTGGGATAAAGCACTTAGGTGTGTCGAGCGGCGTATCTGCCACGGGTGATGTGTTCTAACGATAGCGTGGAAAATTAATCAACACACAAACAGGCACCTCGTTTAATGGCTGCACAGGCCGACAGTAGGCGCGACAAGTGATTGGGCTGTGCATAAATGAGTGTGTGTGCGGATTGTCGTGCGCCTGCGTGTGTGTGTGTCCGTGTCTTCGAATGGAGTGGTTGCTCGCGCTGGGCGCGTAAACGTGGGAGTTTCCTCTGTTGCGGCGGCACGGTTGCATGCATTTCTGGCGGACGTATTTGTGTGCGCGAATAAACGCATATATTTAATAGGAAGAGTCCTCAAAGTGTCATGCACCTTGCCGTTGGTCTGGTGGGCGTTCTCGTACGACATGTGTTTGTTGTCCTTGTGTATGTTCCTCGTGCAACTCTGATGGCTTCTCAGCACGTCTACACGGCTCAACCCACGTGCAGGCTCGCATTTTGCCGTTGTACTCTGCATTCTGCTGGGGTGTAGGCGCAACGCTCTACCGGCACGTGCCTGGGGTTTCGCGCTTTGATTTCGCAGTTGAACGTGGGCTCTACGGAGAAAAGACAATGTCGTGAATGATGTACATCCCAGCAGCACTGTTCGCTCATATATGTAGCGGCCCCGTCTTTCCTCGTCCCGATTCCTGTGTCATTGGCTCAGGCATGGGGCTTCCGGCAACTTCGACACATGGGCTGAAACCGCTCATGCAGACGGCCATTGAACAGCAACTTTTAAAGAAGTGGATATTCGCGTTCTACCTGTGTAAGGCGCGCGGTACCTGTGGACATACACGTTCTGAAGTAGTCTGTGTACCCAGGAAGCACCCGAGGATAGTCTCGCGCCCAACTCGGTGCTGGATGTTCAGCCGCCGCCTTTGGGCAAGTGCATCTGCTCTCTAATACATACATATTACGTGGTGGCGTGGTACACAAATCCCCGATGCAATTTTCTCTCTCTCTCTCCGCTTAAGCAAACTCCCACGTGCTTAGCATCACGCTCACATGGCACCATCATGTCGGCTTGCCCAGAATATAAACACATATATGTGTATATACATATATACGTGAGCGCGCGCCGAGCGCACTCAGTACTATAGTGCATACCGATCTGCTCAACACCAGGGAGCCCTGTTCGTATGGAATAGTACACAAAGAGGAAGAGGCTGCGCTCCTTTTGCTCTCGTGCAGGGACTGTGTGCCACGGATTGTTGCGCATGAGCAGGGGGGATACACGGTATTTTTGACGGTGGTTCAAGGTACAATGGGCAAAGCTGTCCGTGCAGTATTCGCCTATAAGAAGGGTGATGAATGTACCAATGGCTGGATCGCTGTCAGCCGGCTGTGCTGCAGACCACATTCTGAAGAGAGACTTTAGAATGAAGCTCTAGCGCGCAACGTTATGACTTGGATTTCGACATCGCCTCTGAGCACACCTCTATCCTACGTGCAGTAGTCTGCAGGGAGACAGAAGTGCCAGCGGTGATCTGTACACGGGTGAACGTGTGCATGTGCCGCGGTCTGGGCTGCGTTTCCGCGGTTCGAGCGCTATTCACGTTATTCTAAAATTACGTTGGGTGGTGCAGGCGTGAGGACAAATACAAATAGCACACGTTTCCGCTCAGCCGGAAGGTGCGCGCGCACGCATGTGTACCTATACATGAATGCGAAGAGCTCCGTAGTGCCTGTATAGACGTACCACTGAAGATCAGCCCTAGTTGCACGCCCGGCCAGGTATATAAGAATGCGTGGAAATAAGGCGGTGTCTCGCTCGCATATGACCTTGTCTGCACAGCTTCAGATGACAACGTGGAAGGAGAGCTGACCTTAGGCGGTTACGACCCCCGCCGTATAGAGGGCCCTATTGTGTACAGTCCGCTGGTCGACAAGCGCTACTGGATGGTCAATACCGAGGGTCTGCGGGTGAAAGAGGAAATGTTATCAAAAACTACACGGGTAAGTGGGCAAGCCCCGCGCCGAGCATCTAGTCTTGGCAAAAGGATGCTTTTCTCAGTATGTACTCGTACAAGAGCTACGGTCAGTTTGTCGTTTCGTGCGCGTAGTGGCTGGGAGGGCAGTCGCAGCAGCTGGGGACTGTAAGTCTGTGACGACGCACGCCGTTTCAATGTGGCCTACCCCACTGCCACGTCTGCACAAGTCATAAGCGTGAGGACGGCAGATGCGGGGCGTCAGAGGCTATTTATGTCATTTCTGCCCGCTGTTCTGACCCGGTGAAGTGCTCTCGCAGTGACAAGACGCCATTTCGATCGAGGCATGCAGCTCGAAAAGCGGTAAACGGATCCCTCTTTGGCAGGGGCACACTTTTTTTGATGTTCAACAGCGTGAAGCACCCTCTTTTGGAAGCAAGATGAGATCTCCTCTAGACCTTTGCGCCTTCATAATAAAAGCTTTTTATATCAGCGGGTAACTAGAGAGTCAGACACTGCAGACGTGAAATTGCTGAGAGGTGACTAACGCGTTGTTTTGTGTTCATACTGGGAGTGTATGGGGGTCTGTGCCGAACGGAAAGCGGGAAACACGGTAGACGACAGGGCCTACGGATCGCGTCTTACAGAGATTACTGCCGTGCGGTTAGGAGTTTTTCATGTGCGCTGCTATAGCCTCTACTACCGACCGCTGGCCGGTCAACCGTCTTTGACAGGCGATTCGGCTAAAGCTGTAGGCTTTCACTCGCCCGGTATGCTGCACGTGCCTACTGACCACCCCTCTTGCTGCCATGCAGGTGCATGAGCCGCGCATGTATTGCTGCCAGCCGCTTCAATTGCTCTATGTTCTGCTGCGCTGCACGTATTGTATGTGTGAATTCCGCAGGTGATTGTTGACAGCGGCACAACTCTCATAGCCGGGCCTCTGGACGAGGTGGATCATATCGCACCTATGTTCGGGGCTTTCGCAGTACCGATGCTTCCCAAAGGTAATCACCCACATGGATGCGCAGCTGCTAATGTTCCTTACCATAGGCTCGTGCTTCCATGGTACCCGCGTCAAGTCGCGGCTAGCCCGTCTGTGTGAGTGTCTACGGCAGCGCCATCATTCATCGAATTATTGGGACGGCCACCATTTCGCCGCCATGCTACAGGTAGCATTGACGTGCGTTGCGCTTATATATATATATATATATATGTATATATGTGCCAGTTACACATTATGTGGTGATTTTGCTAGCTGCAGCCCATCCATATGCAGATTTATCTACTGGCACGAGCATTTGCGTATCATCTTGCACTTCACACCTTCTTCGGCCCGAAGTCGATTTGTAAGCTTAACGAAAGCTAACTAAACTTACTGCGATGCCACGCCCTACACTGCGTATCACATCTAGAAAATGCCACACTGCAGGTATTGTGAGCTCGCGATCGTCTACTTTTACACAGTACGGTCGCGTGGAAAGCAAACTCAGCAACCAACTGCGGTGTCGCGCATTCGTAGGAACGTATCTGATCTCCTGCGAAGAAGCTTTGGTCCTGGACGATATAGCCCTGATGATCGAAGGACACAAGTTTTCAGTCAACGCCAGGGACCTCGTCATCAAAGTAAGTCGCCGCTCCGTCTGCGCCACCCCCGCTGCTGCTGAGACTTGCTGCGGGTGGTCGTCCGTTTAGTACTTTGGCTTTGGTTTTCCTGACAGGCCGGCGCTCGAGATGGTAGTTTTAAGACGCTCTGCCTCCAGTGCGATGCAGGGGGCTACGATTGAATGTACTTTTTTCTTCGAAGTCAGCACTGTGGCTACTAGTGCATTGTTGTTTGCTTGCTGTGATCTTTACCTTTCTGACATCATGCCGTTCTCTCTTGGCCACGCATCCTGGTCTCAATTATCCCCCTGCAGGTAAGTGACATCAAGGGAGTGCCTTGTTTATTTGGCATTATTGGTCTACAAATTCTGGAGGGAAGAGCAAGCCACAAAGCGTCCTTTCCTGAAAAAGAGGCAGCAGAAAAGGAGAGATCGAGTGTTGTGCAGGAACAAGCGGTCAAAAGGCAGGAGAGTCTGCTTACCCAGTTGCTAGCGCTAGAGGCTGTCTACAGAACGGCGGAGCTTCAGGTGCCGCAGCAGCTCGGAGCACAAGATGAAGGAAAGGTAGAAATTGTTGCCACTTCGTCACCAGAGGTGAAAACACCAGAGACTCCTGCTCAAAGCATTTTAACAAATCTTGAAGCTGGCGGGAACGGACGATTGGCTAACCTTGGACGGTTGTGGATATTTGGCGACGTTTTTATGAGAAATGTCTACACGATCTTTGATTACGAGAACAAGCGCATAGGCTTTGCGAAGCTCAAGGTTGAAGCTGCTGAGCGTCGGACGTCTCACAGACTCCAGCAGAGAACGTAGAACATTGACAGAGGTCATCTGGGTTTACCGAGACGTCGTACAAGTTCATGAGGGTCTGATGCGGGAAGACTACGGCATATATAAGGCGGATCGGTTGTCATCTGCCCAACAGTGCTGTGCATGACGGCGGGGACTACGTACTGGTCAGCCAGTACTGATCTATGATGTGCGGGCATGTATGTAGCTGAAGGTGTAGACATGCGTGCGGGACCGCAAATAGGGCGCGGGGATGTGTAGTGTGCACGCCTTGCGCAGGAATGAAGCAATGCAAGCCGACTGATGTATCAATCGTCGAAGGAGTTGCCTGTATGCGTTCGTCTCAAAAGAAAGCCGCCTTCGTGTATGGGTAGATGAGACTCAGCTAACGTAAGTGCCAGCACGGGCCAGGTGTTTAAGGGAACCAGCTACTAAGTAGGCAGGTAGGTTTGAGGGTATAAAGCGCCGACCGCTACTTCTTCAAGGCTCGGTATCGACAGATTCACAGAATCTAGACAAGGAGTGGCTCATATAAAGATGCTGCCTGTCCTCGTGTACTGAAGACATATGAAACGCTGGTGAGGCAGCGATGTGTTGAAAACAGGGTGCTCAGTATGTCACAAAAGCATGTGAAAAACAGCAGATAGTTTCTTATGCTCAAGCCGAGAAGCTGTATGTCTGGCCAAAAATATTTCCGTGGTGAAAGGCAACGCGACTACAGCGAGACACGTCTGCTTCGAGAGGCCCTTGGAAATCCTGCATGTGAGCGACGCAAAGAGCAGTTGTGCTCCATATAGACACCCATACCATGCAATTTCGTGAAGAACACAGTGGTGTTCTGAAGCTGCTGCTTTGAGCGCCTCACGACCGCAGAGATCACGACCTGCGAAATGCCCGCGAGAAACTTGGGAAAGTCTTCCCGAGTTTCACGTGAATTCAGAAAGAATTATTCAGCCGGATACACTGTTCAGTCATAAAACTTCAGAAGTCTCCGGCGGCTTTTAAATTTAATGCTTCTGCTGGAGACCCTGTCGGACTGTAAAGCAGCTCGAACACGCGCCACGCGGAGTAATGCTTCGTGATTTGCGTGCCTGTCGCCTGACGTGGACTCTTGACACGATGACCCACGGTGGAGCGCCACTCGAATAGAAGCGGGCACTACTTCACCTCTATTGCCTAGACAGGTACTCGCGAGTTACACGGCACACCTGATAAAAAGGAGGATATTGTGGTGGCTCTTCTACTCTGTAATTGCGTGCTACGAGCTCTGCAATTATTAAGTGTTAGATGCGCGCTACAAAGTGCTCACACGTATGCTGTAGCACACGTTCGCGTAAGTTAAATTGGTTTTCCGAAATTCACGTTGCACACAGCTCAGGCGCGCTGGAAGCTGCTGAGCTGCACACTCTTCCGGCCAGGTATCGTAAGTGTACACATCCCACACGCAGACTGCGAGTATATAGGTCAGCCTTGTTCGACACTAGGTCGCAAGAGCGGACTAGCGGTTTTGAGCTGCGCTATAAGGCGTTTGTGCGTCGGCGGGCCACCAACTCTCAAGCTCTAGCCCACTGCAAGCGAGTGTTGCTGCGATGCTCTTCGAAGTGGTTGTGTGCCCGAGTCCTAGCGAGGCTCACGAAACGCAGGTAAAGTAACCCGGTGGTGCAGGTGGATGCGTCCGGTCGTCTGGCGGAGAGAATTGCGGACCGCTTGTTGACCTCCACAACACAGCCAAACAAAGAGGATGGCCCGGTTATTTGCTCACGTTATACCGATAGCCACAAGGTAGTGGGTGCCAAAGTGGTAAAAGTGTCACGAAGCCGCCTTCAAAAGAAAGGCTGCGGGTGTTCTGTACGCTCTCGCGTGTCCGAACGGTGGGCACGCGCATATAGAAACGGTAGCCCGCCACACCAACACGATCACGGTCATCAAAGTGCAGCAATACAGCAAATCGAATCTGCATTGGTAGACGCCACAAGTGAGGTATTACTAGCGTATTCCTCCGTGGTTCTTTTTTCCGTGCAATACCTTGTAGGTAGCGTGCATGCGTGATGGTCGCACGGTGCCACATGCGTCAGTTACGATGGCCGCGAGCGCTGCCACTGCGACATTGTTTGCGTACTGTTTTTGTCGATCTGAACAGCGGTTGAAGCGCCACTTCGTTGCCAGCTATCGGACGAGGTGAACGGAGCAAGTACGTGACTACGCGTCACGTGGCGGAAGCCATGGTGCCCGCAATCCTTTTTATGGGGATACCGGGTCCGACGTCTCTTGTGTCCCATGAACTACGCCGTATGGCTGCGTGCATATATCTATCTATATATACATATATATATATGTATATATATCCGAGCGGTGTCCATTGTAGCTCAACATACGTAAAAGTCGGACCCCAGCGCGTGCACGGTATTTAGTCCTTAATCGTCTGTATGATCCCACAACTGCGTGTACGTGTGCTCTTCGACAGAGATTAGCAGCAGTCACTCGGACGAAGCTTCGGTACAACATCAATCTAATGGGTTTTTCATAGCTGATGGTATCACGATATTTGTCTGAGCGTCGCTGAAGAGACAGCCTTTCTGGTGCATTTATGTGTGGCCGCCACAGCAGCTTACTCGAAGGCCACCTCCTGACTTAACTACGCGCACACCGGCACTACTCTAACGTCATAGCTGTCTGGACTGCGTTGATTGTCGAAGTGAGGTCGTCGCCACAGCTGCGAGTCAGACGGGTCCTCGCTTCACAGAACGCCCTCCAGGCTAGTTTTAAGCGAGAGACGTATATCAGGGTACCGCTGTTGAAATTTTGCTCAAGGCGCATCATGAGCTACAAGCTGCAGGGCCGGTGCTGGCGTCCTGAAAGTTAAGCTCTTGAAGCGTCTTCAGACAATTTGCACAAGCTGGCTACGAGAAGAGCTACGCCTGTCGGGTGAGGGCTCGAAAAATTTGAACTGCAACAAGCGAATTCCGGAAAAGGTCGCTGTCTCGCAAGAAGGCATAATACAATTGCAGCTACGTGGGTACACATCTGTGTGCTGTTGGAACATACGTCCGCGTTGTATTATTACAAGACACCTCCATCCGCCTTCGATTGTGCGACTTGTGCCTTGCATCCTGACGTACACTTAGCACACCATGAAAACCGTGCCCACTTTCTTCTGAGACTTGTTTGCCCGGGTCGCAAGGCTTACTGCTGTAAGAGCGCGATGAACGGCCCCTATTTTTAGTACATTGTATACAATGTCAGCAGAATGTACACGCGTCTCCCTTGTTAAAGATGCTGTTAGATGACACGTCGGCAGTAGTGCCACTAAGCCTTGCCTTTGTAACGTGTATGAGGGTGCAACACTGGAGGTGGAGCTCTAATTTGCTGGCCTGTTAACAAGTTTGTGTGGAGATCCCAGTCAGAAGGATGGCGGACAAGGTATCATCTTGGCTGCTGCACACTGTCTCGAAGCGTGTCCCGCCATCGCGGACCGCAAACGCTTTGCGAGCCTTTGCTGCGCGTCCGCGTGCCATGAAGGCACCCGACGCGCGGCATGGACGCAGACTACTGCCAGTCACTCGACGCTGCATTAAGTTTGACATGGCGAATCTTCCGTCCCACCTTCCGAATAACGTACCAACATCGCATTTAAGACGCCACATTGAGGAAGAGCGCCTGCCCGTGACGCCACAGCACCACGAGCCGCAGCAACGGCAAGGTTACAAACAGCAGAGGAAGGACTTTAGACTCCTTGGTCCAGACAGGCAAGACACGCTTGATGGCCATCTCCTTGTACCACAGCAAATCCTGCATTCCTCATCTATCCGATACGCCGTTAAGCGGAAAGCAAGTAATGCAGGGGCTACTGGATCTAAGAAAGTGGGGTCTAGTGCAGAAGCAGGGAACGGTGCAGGCCACGTGTTCAACATTTACAAAGACGTTGGCGAAGACCACACACTATTATCGTATGAAGCGTACCCTTCGTGGCTGCTGGATCTAGGGCAGCGTGAAAAATCTTACGGGGAGTTGGCCTTCACCTTTCTATACGGCATGGTACGTTATGCAGGTATCCCGCCGATGTGCTGCAGTTTGCGACGTGTCGCACTCTATGCAAAGACTTCTCCACAGTGCGGCGGGCGCCATGGCTGTTCACAGATGCCGCCGCCAGCTCCCCACTACCGCGCTGCGCAAGTATATTGCCTCTACAAGATACTTCCGCAGATGTGCACTAATGATTGCAGCCTGCTTTCCTAGAATCTGCAGCGGTCTAGATGTACCTTCTACGTCTTGCGTTTCCTGTAAAATAGTTTACATCATCCGGGAGAGTACGTGCGCCGATGCTGTGAAATACTTTTGAGAACAACCGTAGGAGCTCAGAGCGCTGCCATCGAAATTCTTGTCTCATAATAGGCCTGTGGTGCCACTGCTTAGTCATTGTCTTCATAAACACGCTGTCAAAGGGGCTTGATGACCACAAGCTATGCTCACAGCTCCATTACCACTAATCGCTCACAACGTCATTGAGTCCCAACCACACATCCGTGTCCGCTAGGCTGCTGCGATGAATGCGTTAAGCAGCGCAGTCAGAAACTTGATATTGCTGGCTTCCTTAGTGGCGGATGATCTCTGCGCTCAGGGAATAGAGCACGCAACGCTCCAGGAGTACATGCGTTTCTGTCGGCTACATACGAAAAACATCATCAAGCTGAATAATATGCGTTTGAAGAAAGCGCAACGGAGCTCGGTGAAACCACTCTACTATGACGTGTGACATTCAAGAACCATCCTGAGTTGAACCATCGGAGCACGAGTTTCTGCTAGTGGTGGTGCTTGTAGACGCTGTATTTGTAGCAGCGCCGCTGTAGCTGCTGGGAGGAGGTGGCGATGGGAGCATAGGTAAGCCGAAGGCCTTTACATTTGCCGTTGCGGATTCCGCTGAACTGCTTTCTGCTACAACGTTCAAGGGCGTCAGTTCCAGTTCCTTCCAAATATGTTCTTTTGGGAACTGCTTTTTGTTGGAACGTTCAAGGGCGTCAGTTTCAGTTCCTCCAAAGTAAGCTTTGGTGTGGAGACTGTGGACCATGGCAGCTGACGACGTCTCTGTCAATACACAGCCCTCAATCTTTTAATTGGTGCGCACGACTTAGAGCTAGAACATCTTTATAGGAAGACAAAGTTTTCTGATATACAACTATCGTGGTTGTTTTGGAGAGAGCCTATGTCCTGCTGTTGTATTATTCTTCGTGAACTCTGTCAGAGAAGAAATTTAAGGTCTCGATAGCGGGTTTCGAATCTGCCCCGAGGTACTCGATGTCGCTGACGACACGTTAACAGAGAAGCTCCACGATATGTATATTAACTTCTGTAAAGGGGTGCCCGCATCTGGCAGTGCATCTGCTGCAACCCCTGCGTGCGCCACCGCTGCGGTCATCTCAGAGTATATAAACACCAAATGGATTCTATCAGCGGCAGTTTCGAACGTGCTGCTTGAGTAGAAAAGCGCACGCTACGTCTATACCGTGGTCTGTGCACTTACACGGGGGCACCGCGTGAGGTGCGAACAAGGA
Organism: Ochotona princeps; assembly: GCF_030435755.1. Classification (NCBI taxonomy): domain Eukaryota; kingdom Metazoa; phylum Chordata; class Mammalia; order Lagomorpha; family Ochotonidae; genus Ochotona; species Ochotona princeps. The sequence goes on from NW_026699441.1 coordinate 17,349, forward strand.
CAACAGTACTCAGTGTTCAAACGGGGCCTGGTACGCGCCAGGGAGCGTGGCGTAGTAGTCGTTTCGACTCAGCAGACATGCACCCTCAGTGCGTTTCATGGGTCTTGAGGCCTGTAGGGCCTCAAATGCAAGAACGCTTGTAGACAAGAGGCATTCGAAACGCATTCGTCGGCCGTGAGCAATTAGCTCTGATTTCAGACAGAGCGGAGGCAGACGCATTTGACGCTCAAATTGCTACAGTTTCATTGTCAGCTCCACCATCCAATGTCTGTTGAGAACATACTGCGTGGTGGAAGGCTACTGATCTTCTTGATACGTCCTTATGGGTACGCCAGCACCACTGCAGGGCTGCTCTTCTCATATTCGTGCAGTTTTACGACACCAAATGTGTCCGAGAGGAAGTGTGAAATCAGTGCAGCGTGGTAAGACAAGTAGAAGTGGCACCTTGACGGATAGCAGTTCAAGCAGATTACTGACAACTCTATAGTTCTTCTTTCATAAGCTCGTTTGCGAGGAAGCACCTGTATACGTACGTTCGCGCCCAAGCGTATTTCCTTCGTCATGCTAGCACATGTCTCACGAATGCTGAGGGGTACTCCCAGCAAGTGTTACATCTCCGTAGCCTTACTCGAACTGGACCCACGTAGCTGGACTCGACCCCGCGAAGCTGCAACATTTATCGGTCACCCGCATAAAGCTGTACTGCTGCGTCTATGCGTGCCAGCGCCGGGTCGTCGTTCGGTAACAGGCCCGTAGCCTTAAAGTATCTATATAAAGTTGTTTGAGGCTTACTTTCGAATGTGCTTACTCCTGTATCTCTGGCGTTACTTCAGAAAGTTGCGGCACTCTGGGGTAGTCAGAACAATTAGGAAAGCCCTATTCTAGCCCGAACAAATCCGGCCCCTAGCTCACAAGACCCGAACCATCTGCGGCACATGGATGACCAGAATATCAGGGATGCCTTGTATCAGCGCGTATTAGTCGGCGCCTGGCACACAAGGCGCCAAACCGGCCTTTGCCCATCCCCCTCAGCTGACGTTGGAAAATATCAGTCCCTGGGCTCCTGCACGTGATCGGGCCCTCACAGAACCACCTACGATTGCATTCTGATCCCCGCGCCCTGCACAATACAACGAATTTAAGACGAGGCAGTTTGACTCGCTACAAAGAAACGTTTCAAGCCTTATCTCTGCTTCCGAGACGTACATTTAGTTTGTAGATATCTGGAACACGATATAAACTGCTAATATTTCGTGTATCGCGTGTCTCCTGTCTGTAGGTTCCCTGAACATAGACGCATGAACGAGAACCGAGTAGAGAAGAAATGAGTCGCTGACCTCCTTGGCCTTCCAATCTTTAAATATTTGTAATACGCGTCCACGACCTCGCATGTGCAACGATACGTAATACTAACCGCATACACTCTTATGGCGGATCCTCTGTTTTGTGTGCTGCGTCAAAAAAGTGCATATGCATTCCACAGCTATTTTCAACTTTTCTGGAAACAAGGAATTGTTGAAGAGGCCTGAGCGTGTGCTCGTTACAAGGTGCTGCGTACGCCCAGTCCCAGGTGCTGTACGGGTCTGAATGATTCTGCGTTACTGAGGTATTTGGCAGCCGTAATATTTTACCTCTTTATTTCGCATGCTGTCACCATCATATGTAGCGTGGTATCTCAGACGTGCCCATTGTTAAGGCAGCTTCATGAAACGGAAAGTCCTTGTGCACCTTGACCCGTGCCCTTTTGTGCTGCTGATGCGCACAATGCTGTATAGTGAAACGAGTAGCCAAGCTGCCCTATCTTGTCGAACGACAGTGCCGAATACTTTGTTTTTACAAGGCAGCAGCTGCTACGCGCACTCGGCGGACTCCGCTGGCTCCAGTAGGCCTTCAAGGCATCGGAGGACGCAAAGCTTCGTGCCGGCAGTCGAACTACAAATATTAGCAATGATGGGCTCCGCTAGCAAAGTCCCCTTTTTCCGCCGTTTGCTACCACGATTGCCAGGGCTGCTCGCAACGGAATGGGTTTCCAGGGGACAGCTGCTGCTGCCTCGTACGTGAACTGGCTCTTTCATAGTGGCAAGTGAGAATGGTGTAACATTGGGCAAGACGTATTCAGCGCTGGGATGTGCCCGTAGTGTTACAATCCTTAAAGTATACATGATTAAGGAAAGATGTGAATCAGTCACCCCAATGCTTAGTCTTTCCAGCCTGCCGCTGGTGACGTTCTCCGCCGTCAGGGCATAAACGACGGCTTCGTGCACGACTTGTCTGCCATAGGCTCACCCAAGCAGGTAGCTCAGCTGCGATACACAACCAGTGAAGGCCACTCACGCAGAGCCGACACGCAGTTGCATATGGCGAGGACAGCCTCGATTCAGCGGTAAAAGACGCAGACCGGTGAGGGAAATGTCGACGTAAATGTTACCTTACACTTACGACGAGACTAGCTTTAACGATGAGCCGTAGTCATTTCACTTGTGTGCGGCAGGAGCGCGCAAGGACTGCAGCATGACAAGCAGCTCGCAAACTTCAAAACGAATCTGAGATTCCAATTCAATAAGCTCGAGTTTTTTATCCCTGTACTGTTCCTTGCCCACAAGGAAAGCCGTTCGCATCGTCTGCGTGCTGGCGAATCATCAAGAGACATATTCCCACTGCACTTCATTTCTGTTTTGGTGCGGTGCTGCTCCAAAAACGGGACACCGCAGCACGAGCAGCGGACGTGCGTTTGCGAGTGGAAAAGAGTGATTCAGGTTGTGCCGTGAACACCACCACAGCGGCAGACCATTGTCTGGAGGGGGCGCGGAAAGCTGGCGTGGTATCTACTAGAGACCGCAAAGGGGCCAGAACTGAACGCAGCGAGATAAATGCTGCGGGGAGGTGACTTTAAAAGGGCGTCTATCAAAGGCCGGCGTTCTCCCGCTCACATTGAGAAGGAGGGAGCTGCTCTGGCAGTCTTACAGCCGTTTGACGTCCGAGGGAGGGCGACTGTGGAAGATCAGGAAGGAATATGTATAAATCCGCCTATGTTGTATTCTGCTGAAGTCAACCACTAACGCGTGGAAGTTATGAAAGCAACAAAACTAATTCAGTGGCACCCGTTGCAGCAGACGCTGAAGTGAGGCGCTAAGTGCGAGATCAATGGGGGGCTAATGGAGGGAACTTCGCGAAGCTAGTGCAGACACCTCCCCATGCAGCATCCTCCCGAACTTCGACAGGCGACGTGGGGATTCTGTCAATGCAACAAAGCCATCCCACTTGCAGGGGTGGCAGCAGAAGCCGGAGCAAAAAAGAGACTTCAGCCAACAACGCATCAAACGCACCCCACGCCCAGCTGACTCGTGAACATCTTCTTCGACTCGCGACAATCTGGGGCACGGACGCGCTTCCACAGGGGAACCGTCACTGTGGTGACAGAGAAGGATGAGGAAGTTTGCATCGAGGTTGGCATTGCGGAGGGCACAGTATGGATGAGAACACTTTCACCATACCACTGGGTGCTTGTAGTCTCGTGACCTCGTAATACTACACCACCTGGGTGGTGGGGTTTGAGCGGGAGACGGCGCGACAGTGATGCCGCGGGTCTCGCCGTCTCTTCTCCACCGTGCTTGATCCTTTCCCGTGCATGTAGGTGCACTTGCAACCACACGTTCTCAGCGGGTAAGTGCGTAGGCGGGCTGGAGGCGGAAGGCATATTGTCTACTGGAAAGATAACCTCACATTTGTGCGTTAACAGCACTGTGGTGACGGAGTGGAGCGCACGTGCGCGTGCGCTTGAGTTTGACTTGGACCGCCCCACAAACCGGAGCGGGAGACGCAGCACTTACGCAAAGGGGTCTGATATTTCACTGCTCGTAAAACTGACAATAGTGAATCTTTGCGTGGTCATGTTAGAGTAGACGGCATTTTTAGCCATTCACGACGACAGACCTCTACCACAAAACGCACTGGACAGCCGAGACTTACACCAGCAGCCTAGAGTCTGGCAACCGTTGCCGACACCTGCAGCCGAAGCCAGCGAAATCGATGGTGTCGAGAGGCGACACCGCGGGACGGCAGTGCCCTCGACGCACCAGTGCAGCGTTAAGTTGACTGTCGGATTACCACGCTCGCTCCTCCGTGTCATGCGCAACTGGGCGCGATGCTTCCTTGGAAGCAACATCACATCAAAGCAGCAACCCCCACCCCACCCCCCGCCACACGCAGCAGTAGCAAGTGCCCGGGGCGCTCCCCGTTAGCGGTTTTCGTAGCAACGACGTACAGTACAGAAGATGCAAGCTGCAGGCTTGTCCCCGGTACAGTTCGCTTAACGGCACTTCAGTTTCATGGTGCACGACGGCACGTACCCGCCTCTGGTGTGAGGTCGAATGCTCCTCGACCCAGGTTGTGGAGTCTGTTTTATCTGGTTGGATCCCCCTTTTTTCCCCTACTGGATGTATGAATTTGTATCCGGGCACCTCCCTTGCAGAAATCGGCGATCCTGTGAGAGCTGCCGATGTTTTGCCGCCAAACATTTCCACGCCGCCCCTTAAGTCTAGTTCACGGCGTGGCTCATAAAGCAGCTGTCTGTGCTGCTATCACAACCGCTGAAGCGACGTGATCGGCGTGGCTGTCTTGGAGCTTTGTGTCTCCGGTCGTTACCGATCCTCCAGCGCCGTCACTGCTGTATAAATAGCTCGCTGGTGCTTTCTTTTCAGCTTGTGGCTTAAAGTGGTTCCCGCCAGTTAGTACGTCATCCTAGCAACTTCAGGCACTGCTACTACAGCTGTCCCACGGACGGGTTGCTGCAGTTGGTTTGAACATTCGATGGAAGCGGGCTTCAGTCTCCCCATCAGGGTAACGGGCGGAGTTGCTCCTCAGGGTCCCTCTGGTATTGGAACCGGAGAGGAACCTCGATAAAGGCCAACCGGTGACCGTGGATCCCACACGGTACCTTTGGGGTGATGCCTCAAACCCGTCGGAATCGTAAAACTGTGAAGACCTAATCCATTGGGGGCGAGCTGCACGCGGAGGATTCTGCGCCTGCTACTTCATCCCTAGTATCGCGCATCTGTTTTGAAAACCACAGTGATCAATATGGGTGGAGAGAAGCACTCTCAGAACGCAGCCGTTGCTTGTACAAGTACCGATACTAAAGTGACTATTGCCTAGGCTCAGGATGCAGCCCAAAGAACCCTGAACCTCTCTTTACCGACAGCAGCAAGCAGCGAAAGCAACATCGAAGGCGAAATGGGCGTGTCAGCTCTTTAAGGGGAGCGAAGACTGGGGTCAAAGTTTTCCTCGCTGTCTCTCGTGTGGCAGCTACGACAAGTGACGGTCCCCCCCTGCTCTTGCACGATTGCGTGTGCCGAGTGGTTGGCACATTTTAAGTGCTGAGAGTACAAACGGTATTTTTTGCGCGTAGGTTCCACCCATCGGTGGAATTTAGCTCCGGGCTGTTTGCAACGCAGCCCCTGCCAAAGTGAAGGTGTTGCAGAGCTTGTAATTCTTCCACAAATAACCCTTCAGCGGCAGCTTTCGCACCGCTCCACGCAACAGGTTTTCGAACCACGTACACTAGCAGGTACAGAGGCAGGAGACATGCAGGCGACACCAGCAGAGGCTACAGAAGCAGCAGGATATGTACGGCGGGAAAACCTTGCTTCCTTCAGTAAAAGCGAGACAGTACTAGGCTTTGCAAGTGAAAAGCGAACAGACTGCCAAGTACGGTGAGCAGCACCGCTCATCAAATCAGATAAAACAGAGCAACATCTCCACTTATGCGACCAGTGGAAGAGACGGCGGGGTCAGAGCGTAGCTCGCCTTCAGGTATAGGCCTTCCTTTCGTTGACCACAGCGGCGTGTGCCCCCTCACTATCTCCTCTCCTGCTGCCATCTTGAGAGAGCGCCCAGAGGTATAGCATCGAGCGCAGCGACAACTTTATGCCATAGCTCTCCAACTGTGAAACCCGTCGCGCGTGCTAAAGCAACGCACTTTCCTGGTGCCACTCCGGCTCAAGGAGCAAACGTGCAATAGTTGCGGATATAGTCCTCGCAGCCTACCTCATTCCCACCGGTGCTCGCGTTTACCAGTTGCTGCAACTGCATCTGCACGCAGCAAACTGAGCAACATCTTCTCGCCGCCACATATTTTCCATTCAGGTCGTGACATCGCTGTTGCTGCTGCTGGTGTAGCAGTAACAGGTGGAGCTGCAGTAGTGATACCACTACCGCGGAGGTCTCTTAAGATTCTATCGCGTAACATAGGCCCGTCTGCAGCGCCACCGCTCGTACTGAAAGAGTGCCAGCAGCTTTATGGTACTTGTGTAGGCACCGTTTAAACGCAGAACAAGAGAAGCACTTGTTTGTAAAGCATGTTAAACAGTCTGAAGGACGGCACAGTGTGCACAACAGCAGTACAAGAAACAAGGCTAGTAGTGAATCGCCATTCATCATGCAGCGGGGCCAGTCAGTGACCGGCATGAGCGGGTGGTAGAGCCGAGGCCGTTCCCGTGCTCGGAAATGTAGAGCGGCCCCGCCTTCCCATGGGGGTACCTGAAACTAGGAATGACGCACTGGACCTGCCAGAAAAATGAGGCTCTTTCAGGAACTTCACAGAAAATCCCCGCCGCTCCCGCTTTGAACTGCCGGCCCCCCCCCCCGGCAAAATGCTGCCTCACGGCGCAGAACACAGCTCTGAAGAGAGCGAAAAGGCTGACGGCATCCGCGGCAACGATTACACCAGCAGCGGCCACATTTGTGACAGGGAGTTGCGCGACGGCGGCAATGTCATTAACGACAGCGCCAGCGCAGTTGACCATGACATCAGCGACACGTCCTGCATGAACTACACTTGCAGCAGCTATAATAGCTCTTGTTGTAACAGCTACGAGAGCCACGATGGCGGCAATACAGATGTTGACAAGGGTGCGTTTTCCATCCACTTGCTGGTAGACAGCTGCAGATCCACCACAGTTTCCACACCTTCACCTGCGGCGTCTTCCACTCCCCGATCTGCTCGCAGTGGCTCTCTCCAACTAGATGGTACCTGCAGCCTTATCAGCGCTTGTGAGAGTTGTGGCATTTGCAGCGGTGGCGAGAACAGCGGTGACAGTGGTGTGACAGGCGAAGTCACAGGCTCCGCTGAGCGTGATCCTTCACTGCAAAAGTGGTTCGAGGAGTCTCCGATGGCAGTGGAGGGCTGCGTCTGCTGTTGCACATCTTCAAGGACAATAAATTGCCCAGGAGATTCGCTGTCAAAGAAACACCCGGAGGCCACTTTCTGCGCGACCGCCTGCAAGCTTGCCACCGATGAATACAAATTTCTCAGAGGACGAGACACTTCTGCAAGCCACAGATACGTCCACTCCACATACGCCGACAGAACAGCCGACAGATATGGATGAGCACCATGAGGAGGGACACTATCAGATCTGTGTTACAGAGAGAGACGTGCACCTGCGTGCGAAGCTACCAACCGTTGAGGAGCTTCTCCTGCCTTCCACCGTGGCTGGATGTGAGGATGTCGTAGTTCAAGAACAGTCGCAGAGGCGCAGCTCACAGAGCCCTTCCATATTTCAAAGTACTTGCGACTCTTTGGAAAATGCGGTAGATCATCAGTGCGATGCCTCAGTCTCACCTGATGCAGCTACAGGTGATGGTGTCTGGCGATGCTTTAGCGGGAGCCCCTCCTGCAACAGCACCGGCTATACTAATTGTTCCCCGGCTATATTTTCACAACGTCCCACTGTACCTTTGTCTGCGTGGCCCTTGCCTGCCTCGGTCGTGTGTGAAGATGGCGTCCTATTACCGCAGAGTGCCATGAAAGGCACAGCATCTGAGAAGGCGGGGACCTAGGGCGTGTAGTATAGCAAGTAGTGGGTGGGTCGAGTTTGACAGTTCTGAGGGGGATCATAGGTTGCAGGAGGTGCTGCTGCGTCCTACTGACCTCCACATGCGGAAAGAGTGTGTGCTTCCCCGTAGCGAGGGAGCCGGCACAAGATCATTGTCGCTCTCGGCTTCGGCCGCGTCTCCGCAGCCATTCACTCGCTCATTACGTCAAAGATACAGAAGTGGGGTCTCAAGCCCAGCTGATCCTCCCGGCGCCGTTCGACGTGTCGACCCAATGTAATAGCAGCAACATCAAGACAGTGTCGACAACAGCGGCAGAGGATGCTGTAGCCAACTCCGTGAACGTGGACAACCCTGATGCTTGCAGCAGGGTAGCCAATATCGGTCGCAACTCCCGGTCGACATGGTCCGCAGGTGCCGCTCAGCTCTTTTGAAGGATGCTCGTATCAATCATCCCATGCAAGCGCGCTCAATGTCTTCGCGCCACCAGTTGTATCGTCACAGGCCTTTCGCCGACAGACGCTACCTTCTGTACTTCAACTCCGCGAACGGCAACCTTGCTGTTAGGAGACCACGAGAGCAACTCAGAAGATTCAGCAGACATACAGGAGGTGCGCGCCAGTGACACCAAGAGTGCGCTTGCTCAGCACCAGCAGCAGCAAGAAGCAGACCGAAGGTCCGTGCCTGTTAACGTACATCATTGCAGACGGCGACGGCAACACCGCGAAAAGCCCCGCTACCGCCAGCCACGAAGCAGCGTGCAGAGACAATTACAGCAGCGTTCCAAGCGGCCAGCACGGTGGTGATGCTCTACAAGACTTTAGAAGTCTGCCGAAGGAAGAGTCACCGGAGAATTCTCGGAAAGAGGAGGCGACCAGTATGGGTGAATGTAGAGCGGGCGTGAGAAGCGCACTGTCATGTAAGACTTGTCGCTTTTGTTACTGACTGCGCACGCAACTATGTTCAGGGCTGCTTCGCAGCAGCTACAAGGTGCAGCTAGTAGTTGTGTGCCGCTGATTGTACTTTAGAGTGTGCCATACGGCCAAGTAATATGATGTCGTAAACTCAGCTGGTATGCGCCGCGACTGAAGGCTGTAGCCTTTACTCCGGTGTCCAATATAGATAGATAAAAACTTTGCTGCAGTAGTGCTGGATCTAGCACCGTGAGAGTACGCAAGCTCCTCTTGCGTGCTGTTACGTTTGATAAGACATAGGCTGAACACGTCGCACGCATGAGCTGTATGCCCTGTGTTACAGCGTGGCATCGGAAGATGACACTCATCCAGATGGCGACTAGGCTCACCGCGCCTATTCAGGCATGATTGGTACAAGAAGCTTATGTTCTTCCCACTCTACCACAACAGCGGAACACTCGAAGGTGCACACATAATTAGAAAGTCTGCAGCGTAGGATGCTGAGCGACAAGCTCAGTTCGTGTAGCAACAAACACGCGCCCACCCCGGCCCTTAAAGAGGGACGACCTACAACGCTTCTGCATTATAGCCACTCAGCTTCTGCAGCAGCCCTTCCTGCACATGAGGCTTCACATTTAGTTAAAACCGCCGTTTTCTCCAGTCCAGGCGCGTGCTGCAGGAAAGTCTCTAGCCCACTTTCGTTTTCTGTGTCCGGCCAGTGTCACTGTGGGCATTCTATAAGGAGAACACTATTCTACTGAGATGCGATAGTGGCGTATGAGTATGACGTATCCACATGTGCTAGGGAGAGCTACACACGAGTTTTGCGCCTGTGTGGAGAGTGCAGAGCTGACTCGTTTACTCGCTACACTCAGTGTGCTGATGCGCTACGCAGGCTTTGTTCTCTTTTATCTCTGATTCGATCGGTTATGTATACATCTTCTCGTGAAGGCACATCTGTGCTTGCTAGCTCCCTTTCGTACTCATGCTGCAGCCTAGAAATATAATAAACTAAGTGGCTTGTGAATTTGCTGATGCTGCAGTATCTTCAGTCGTTGACTGCTTGTGTGGTACAGGGCTTCCTGGTGATATTGATAGCCTGCCTGTACCGCTGTCCGCGAAGTGTCCGCCGGAAGAGGATAGGCATGCGCAGCGGCTTTCCTCCCAGCCAATGGAAAAACATAACAGCAAGACAGTCTGCAGGAGTACGGAAGGAGAGAGGGCGTTGACTGGCACAAAGGGGGGGACCAGGTGTCTAATCATAGAGAAGGGCAATCGAAGCATACCGACGAAGCTCAAGTCGTATGGACACCACGTAGAGAGGAGGCCGCTGGCACGACCGAAAGACAGACTGATGATCTCACACCGGATATGAGTGAAGGTGCAGACTTCGTCACGGATGCACATATAATTGAATCCAGGGGGGCTTACTGACGCGCAAGGTGTGGCAGCGCCCCGCTGCACTCCCGACAAGTGCTGAAGCGTCTGTCGCCAGTGAGGGGCAGAAAATAATGCATGCAGCGTCATGCGAAGTGGAACGAGGCAACAGTAGCAGCCAGCCTTGCTGGCGTACAAGACATGCACACACATCAGCCCCAGCAACAGCGACTTCTCACGCGTGAAAACAACTGCCAGAGAGGCTCAGCTGTAGCACGAATGGCAAATGCAGCCGGTGTAGTGGCAGAGACAGCAAATAAACCCAGCGCACCATGTACGTCTACAGCCGACGTACGGAGCGTAGCAGCAGCTGCCACTGGGACCTCACTCTCAGCCTCACTCAAAGCTCCAGGCCTCGGAGAGAACAGGCGACGAAAAGCGTGTTGAGAGCACTTCAGACACCCATGTCAACTGTCTTGCAGGTACACACGCTGTCCACGTGTTGCCACTGCAGAGTGAGGCTCTAAAGAGAGAGTCGACGACATGCACAGAACAGGGAAGAAGACTTGCTGGCGATGCTGATAACTTGAATGAGCACACGAAGCTGCTGCGAGACTGTGTGGTTGCTACTGAGGACATTGACTGCGTACTAGGTACTCCAACCCCAAGTCATCGCATGCGAAGCAACGAAGACCTCTGCGGCTCCAGCCACACGAGTCAGAGAGGCGATCCACGTTCTCGTCGTTGGAGCCGCAGCAGTAGTCGTGGCAGCGTTAGCAGCATTAGCACGCAAAGCGGCCTGCCTTCGCAGTGGACCTCACGTAGTAACAGCACCCGTTGCAGTCCGCTCAACAAATATAGTGGCGAGCCCGTGGTCACCGCAGCCTCTAATGCCGAAGCTGTAGACTGCGCTATAACTGCTCCCCTTCATAATCTGCCTGCCGCGCACGTGGTAGTGCCTTCAGCCTTGCCGTGCAGGCTCATCAATCAACGTGGGGAGCACACAATCGCAGCAAGTCATCGACCAAATAAGCCACTCACATGTGTCGGGACCATACGATTCAGTTGATTCGTTTTGTTCTCTAGCTACCGCATGTGATGCTGTGGCGAGTAGCGCAGCTTCTCAAGATTTGATGCGGCTTCCTATACCCACGGAGTGCAAAGCAGAGGCTCCTGCCGGGGCTGCTGAGCTCGAACAGGTTTTCTGCCTGTGCAAAGTCGCCGCCCGCAGTTAAGCCAATGTGCAATGCTGCAGCAGCAGCAGCAGAGCCGGCGCCTACTCCAGCGGGGATAGAAGTACAGAGCTCAGCTGTGCTTGGGGGCCCTTCTACAGACACACATAATCCGCTACTGGGGCCGCGGTTTGTTTTGAGTTCTATAGACTCACTGGATACGGCCACACTGCCTAAAAGTCGCGCTTTTGTAGAAGAAACGGAGTCTCTGCAGGGAGCGTGCACATTGGCTACTACAGGTGACGCGTCAGCAGTGCCAACATCTTTATGTGCACGCTCAGCTGTCAACAGGACACGCTCGCCCATGTGTGGTGCATCGCTCCAAACGCCTTCACTAGCGACAGAGACTCGTTTGGGTATACCGAATTGTTGCGAAACAACCGTGACACCAACGGCGCTACCAGCTGTAAACAGCGTGGTAGCGCAGCCCAAGACATCCCAATCCTTCGAGTCTGCTACACACCATCCTTCATTCACACCGCTGCCACCGTGCACAGTTGCACCCACCCCGCAGCCATCACGTCCGGCAGCGCCTTCTTTGCTTGTGACAAATGCCAAGGAACAGGATTCGCAGGAGGCTTCAACTCCAATTAGGGAAGAGGTGACGGGAAAATCTCGGTTTCCTTCGAGCTCGCCAAACGCTCCGGCGAAGCCGTTGGATTTAAACGGAATAACAGATGTGAAAAGTGCCTTTCCGTCTGAACAGAGCGAACTGCACGAGATGCCGCACCAGTCGCAATGGCCTGGACACGCACTGTCCGAGAAGGCATCAACGGGTGTCGTAAAAGACAAATCCTATGCAGCTGAAGAGGTAGCAGCAGCACGCAGGTTACAGTTGCCCGAAAAGCTGTGCGAAACCGCAAGAGTCACCAGTAGAATCACAGTGGGCAGCGTCTTCAACAACCGCTGACAGAGGTTCCAAGAGCACAGCATCAGCTGAGAACTACCGGTTCCGAAAAAGGTCAGCGATTCACAGTGCAGGATTCTCATCATATGCAGCAGCAACAGCAGCAGCGAAAAACAACAGAGGCGTCTGCTCAGGCGAACGTGAGTCGGCATGACGAATGTGTCAGCAACGCCTTCCACCAAACTCTCTCTCTTCGGGTAGCGAAACCGTGGTCTATCAAGCACCCATATCCACCACCACACATCTTTCACCACCTGCTGATGCTTTTTCGGCGGATCGAAAACCTCTCTCTATAGAGCAAAGCCGCCTCTCAAGCACCAGCACCAGCAGCGACAACAGCAGCGACCAAAAGAGAAATAGCGAACTTAACGGTGCTGCAGGTTTGGAATCCAGGCCCAATACGGCAGCAAATGCAGCACCACACTTCCCATGCACCAAATAATACGGGCCCGCTGCCCTGCTTGCCCGTGTGGGTGCCTGGTTCTAGCGACCCTCGTTGCTTCATCTGGGCTGTCGGATAGAGACGAACCCTCTAAAGGAAAAGCCACAACAGTAATCGACGGTTACTCTGCTCACCTTAATACACTGCGTAGTGGAGGGCAGGCGGTGCACACGTCGGGAGGCGGACTGCCTCACGGACCGTCGGAAGACGCTGCTGCACCGTCTCCCAGCTCCTCTGCGCTTCTCCCTACTGCACTCGCAGGTTTCCCTGATAAAGTAGTTTCAAGGATTTGGACGCCTCGTCTCCGGCACTGCGATATGGGCTCACAAGAATACTACACTGCAGAATTCTCCTCAACCCTGTCAGTCCCCAATACTGCCATAATGCCTGATGCGGCGCCGCAGAAGCCAAGCCATCTGGCGTTGGAGCGGCTACACCTACCACAACAGCAGGCCCCCGAAGAGGTTTATCAACCAGAGATGAAGACAGCGTGCTCTTCGATTCAGTCAGCAACGACAACCGACGACAATGGATTATACTGCGAACGTAGCGCGGAACGCGTATTTGGGACATACACAAGTGTGAAAGGAGCCGAACGAGTGGAGGCACAAAAAGGGCCTGGTGCAGTTGTCTCGACTCAGAGACACGCGCAACCTGCTGTACAAGCGGTTTCTGCGAGAGAACGTACGACCCTGCATGAAGAAGTACGCCAGGAATTTTACAGAGACGCAGACAGCTCTCGACAGTGCGGACCACCCAGGAAAGGGGACACGTCCCAACAACAAACGAAAGACCTTTTCGATGGTAACGGAAGCTTCTCCTCGAGCGCAGCCGCTGGAAGAAAGCAGCCTGGCTGTAGAGAAGAAGGGAGGGTCGGGTTTTCCAGAGTAGCTGCAAATTTGAGTGATGTTCCAGACACTGGTGGTAAAGATGAGACGTTATCGTCCAGTTTCATGCAAGGCTGCCCTCGTGGTAATGCAGACTCTCTTTCGAATATGCCACGCCCCAAGGAGCTTGCCGGTGAAGCGCCATTTGTCTGTGTTTCATCTACTTCTGTCGGCATCCACGCATCTCCTTCAAGCACGGATAGCAGTGCATCTGCGAAGACAACTGCAAGGCACGTTGCAACTACGAGTGATAAAATGCCTGCAGGTGACTCAGGGCTGCATCGGAGCAAGACGGACACAGCAAACGATGGGCAAGAACAACCGCAAAGAGAACATTTGATAACCATGTCAGACAGCAGATGGATAGCATTGAGAAGGAGCGGATTATTTCGTCTCGGTGACAAGGGAAGAGCGTCAATCAAATCTAGAATTGCAAAGTACGACACCACTGGTTGACGTGCGTGGCATGGATAGTTTTTTTCCTCCGAGGGTGTCTGTAAATGTGTGAGTGTGTGTGTGTAAGGCGACTGAACTTGTGCGCGCACGTATGTTGTGGGCATATATACTGGTCCATATATAGGTGAGCCGGTGTGAGTGTACGTGTGTCTGTGTATGTGCATTTTTGTCTGTGTGTACCTGGTAGTGTCCCGTTTTTTTGAGAGCATCAGTGCAATCCTTCGTGCGTGTGTGACACCGCGAACAGTTGCGCGAGAGTGGACGTAGATATGTATACATACATACATACACGAGCTCCTATGGCACAGGACAAGGTCAAAGCTAGACGCACGCCGGCGCGAATACGTCCGGCACATGATGAAGCGGATGGGCACGAGCATACCCACCCACACCTACTAGTTACATGGCTCGAATAGAAAAACAACTTCGAATACTGACGTATGCATTGTCAAAACAAGCGCGGCCTCTCTCTATCTTCTTCTACTCCTCACAGTCTCTCTCTATATATATACACATGTATATATGTACAGACGCCCGCAAATCGATAGACATAGTACATATATGCTTGTACATATTGCACACATGTAAGTATACACGTAAAGGTGGTTCATTATCATTGTCAATTCTGATGAAATCCAAGTAGACTTGTACGCGCATTTGTTTCCGTATATGCTTCCTTTACTGTATCCTCACAGTGCCTCTCTCGTCTGAAGAGCGCATACAACCGGTTCATCAATGTAGCCGCGGTCTACCAGCCTGCTACGTATGACTACGTTATAACACGAGTTTGCGTCCTACGCGTATTACCGCTATCGACTGCTCCGGTGCTGTGTCGGCCTGTTTCCTACAGCACCATGCTGACAGCGGTTGCTTTTTATGTTTGCGATTGAGTCAAGCAGTAGGTGTCCTGGTGGGTGGACGTGTGTGTTGTGCTACTCCACAGGCAACTACGTCTGTGCCCGGACTTACGAAGGGCCGCTGCTGCTATCGGAGGCGGCGGTGTGCGGTGCGCGACCACAAAGCAGCTGTATCAATTAGCTGAGGTGAGGAAGACTACTTTTCTTTCCTTAGTCGCACTCTGTACTTGCGCTCTATACTGCGGCGTTTCTGTACTGGGTTTGACCATGTCATTTCCGACAAAATAGTCTATTCAGGGGTTTCCAGCTCTTCCCCTTAGTGTTTGTTGAAATATATATTTATGTATATATATGTATAAAGCGTAGTCCCGTATCAACCATATGGGATAATTCAGATATGATTCGCCTAATGTTACTATTTGTTGAAAAATATATTTATGTATATATGTGTATAAAGCGTAGTCCCGTATCAACCATATGGAATAATTCAGGTATGATTTGCATAATGTTACTATTTGTTGAAATATATATTTATGTATATGTGTGTATATAACGTAGTCCCGTATCAACCATATGGGATATTGCAGGTATGATTTGCTTTATGTGCGTGGAGTTGCCCCCGTTTGTCACATGAGGTTTTCCAGCCTCACCGACCAGCGAAAGCTGGAGATATACGCAGGACACCTTTACTCCACTGCCGGGTGCACAATACATTATAGAAGCTCTTACTCGTTCTTGCATACGTACATGTTTGTGTGTGTATGTGCTTGTGCTGTGTGGAATCATGCACATGTGTATCTTCGTAGGATACGACTGCAAGGCAAGGTGTGTGCATTAGCCAATGCTGTCCTTGCAGAACGTCTCTCACTCACGTACCGCATCCTTAAATGTGCTTTGTATTTGCGGCACCGGGTTTCCCATGCGCTGAGTGGTGAAGAGAAGCATAACAATTTCCACACTTCCTTCTTACGTGGAAGCGTGTACCTCTGAGCAGCCGCCTCGTCGTATACGGTTTCTCTTTGTTTCCTTCTTTGTCTTCTTCTGCTTAGGGAAGCGTTTTCAGCTGTCAGCCTATTCCTCTCTCTCGCATCGCTATACGTCTGTGCCATAAATTAACACTTCTCTTGGGTTGCTGTTCCAGTGTTCACCACACTACGTACACACATTTTGAGTTTTCGCAAACGATGCAGCCCTCTCTCAAGCAAGTAGACGTACAAGATGTTGCTTTGTTTGTTTGCTAACGCATCCATTTGTCTGAAATCATGTATTTATTGCTGTTGGCAGCTTGATGCAGGCTGCTTCACCTCATACGTGGTCTACAAAGTTTCTGAAAGACGTGGGCGTTTCTGTATGCTTCGTGGCTCTTGCAGCTGTGTGGCTTCGATGACGTGCTCCCGCCTGAGTTTCGCCGACCCCGCGGTAGCACGGAGTGCTTGGCAGCTACAGCTGCAGCGACATTGACGCCTGGAAACAATAAGACACCTGCGCGCGTGACAATGACAGAGAGTGTACGCAAGGGCAGATCCGACGCTACAGACACAGCCGGGGGGTCTACGACTGTCCAGCTCTCTTCCAGGAAACGCCTGGCAACAAGTGAACCTTCAGCATGCGACAGATATCCTGCACCAACTGATACGGCACCTACGGCAGGTGTGCCTATACACGCTGAGAGTGAAGACGTGAAGGCACGCCCGTATGACAACACGGGAAGCTGCGGCGGATCTTTTGAGCCCGTAACCCTTAGAGCTACAGCGTGCGCAGCCGAGGCTAAGATTGATAACCAGAATATGTTCCGGCAGAAGGCGTGTGGTAGTGGAATGCAGATGGGGCCGCTACACCAAAAGCAACACATGCATCGCCTACAGGATCAGCCCACTGCCCCGTGCGTATCGGAAAACGACACTCACAATATGCGGCAGCACTATCAAAGGGGTCCAGCCGCAGTGGCGCCGTTAACACAAGGAGTGCATCACACTCTGACCAGTTGGCCTCATTCAATGTTGCAGCAGCGGCAGCGGCAGGAGCTGAGTAACTCATATCAGCATGGGCTCCAACGACAGTCACGTCGGACGGGTTTGGAGCCTCGACAGCTACAGAAGCCCCAGCAGCAACGTTCTTCCGACTCAGAAGAGCCCCCACAGCACGCAATTGATGACCAAAAGCATCACCACCATCTGGTACAGCAGCAGCGGCAGCTTTCGGCGGGAAGTGAGGTTCAGCGGGTTCAGTTGTCACTGGTTTTGCCTGGCCTCTCAGAGACAGTAACACCTTCTCAGCATGTTATTGGCAGATATGCCGAGGAGTGCAAAGCACCGGAGCTGCACAACGGGCAGCAGGGTTCCCCTCATCCTGGACACGGGATGGCATCTCAGGGCGAATCAGCTGACCAAGACTACCACCTACGGCGACAACAGAGTCATCAAGACCGTGGTCTCCAAGGAGCTCTTCAGCGACGAACGCGTGATGATAGTAACGAGCAGCAGGTGAACTCTCAAGCACATTGGCGGACAACTCAGCATCCTATACAGGAAGGCCACAGGCTTGTGGAGCTATGGTCATTGTAGCGCTGCTGGAGTGTACTCCTCTCAAGCGCCACTGTTTCAAGGTGCGGCGAATGGAGAAAAAGCATCACAATCTTCTGGTGACCTTACCCATTCGACAGCAAAGTGTGCTGGCGCACCAGACGCGCTTTCGTATGCGTCAGTTGTAGTTTCTACTCCTCATACAGCATTTCTAGGTTCTCCGCAAGCAGCTGGCACCGCTGTAAATGACAGGTATCAAACGAGCGGGGCAGAGGACAGCAGCTGCGACAGAAGCGCGCACACCACGCCAGCAAGGCGCAAGCACAGTATAAACAATTCGGACACGTGGAAAGCTCCGCCGCAGACGGACAGTCGCGTGCTCTCCAATTATGACTCACATTTGCTACATAAACATCCTAACATGAATCAGCGGCCATGGCCACCGCGACAGACAGATCAAACTCCGCAGTATGACCAACAGCAGCAGCAGGATTTTATACAGCAACAAGTATCGCCGCCAAGCACTGCCACGACATCCGATGACCGCGTCGTACTAAAGGACGGTCTCATAAGTGCTTCCCTCGGTGCTGCTGCTCCTATAAATTCATCAAACTTTTTGGTAGACTACAAGGTGGCGAGTGGAACTCCTACTGCAGAACCCCTGACTGCTGTCACGGCGGACCGAAGTGAACGAAGTACGGAGCAGCAGCTGTGTACCTTAAGAGCCGTTGCTTCAACCGAGATAGCATCAGGTGCTCCACCAGAGTTTGATTCAATTCAAAACAAAAGCAAGCCCATCTACCAGCACCAGCCCTTACCAGTGTTACCACAGTGTACCCGCCGTCCCAGTGGCTCTTCACAGTCATGGGGGGAGAGTACTAGTAACACTACTCTTACGTCCGGCTCTAGCAGCACCACAAGTAGTCGTAGCTGCTTTGCAGACGATGCATGTGCAGTGACAGCCAAGGGACATGAAGTAACAGTTACCAGTGCCATAATTCCGACCGGAGTAGCAGGAGCAGCAGCACAGTCCCAGTCAGGGGAAAGACCTACACCTCTTCAAGTAGGCACCTCGGCTACTTTAGCGACCGCTGCAGCAGTCACGGCAACACCAACTACCGCAACAGGAGAAGAATGTGTTTCTTTGTCTGCCGCAAGAGAGCAACCGACTAGTCGCCATGAAGACCAGATATGTCTTGCGCAAAATCAAGAATTTTCGCAGGCCAAGAGGCCAGCGAAAAAACATTGTAAAGGGGGCGCGGAGGATACTCCAGCATCACAGATGCTCTTTGCTCAGGGAAAAGTTTTTTCGAACGAAAACAAGGAGCAGCGTTTTCTTTTGAGTCAGCCTGCTCAGCACGAGCAGCTGTCAAGTAGAGTTTTTCAGACACCATCAGCATTGCCCCATACTTATCAGAGCGAGCAAGTACACGGAAAGGAGACTTCCACATCTCGCGTGCAGGATACTCGTGGCAGCCACCTGCAGCAACAACAAGGGCCGCTACAGTGCCCCAGCCTTGATAAGGATGCTCACCAGCGATATGCGCAACATGGGCAGGGCATTCAATCACAAGCGTGGAAGGGCAATTCTGAGCGCCTGCCTTCTGGTCTCTCCGAGGAGATGTCGGATGGTAATGCTGAAGGTGCAAACAGGTACACCTTGAATATGAATGAGCTAGTGAAAACCCCCGAGGGACACAGTGCATGTGGTCTGCAGGCGACGTACAATCAAGTGCATAGTCCTTCGGAATGCTGCCAACCAGGGCTCCGCTACACTTCAGCGAATGATGCAACGCAGCCAGGAGACGCTTACGGCGAACCTAACAGCACGTGGCCGGAACACGTCAGTACAGGCACCGGCAACACTCCGTGTTCGACAAGCCATTTACTGGTTCACCACAGCAGCAGTGCCGACGGCGGCGCCCAGGTGTCTGGGACACCGAAACACACGCATGTAGTGGACGAGCTGTTCAGTGAACTACCGATGTCTGAAGTCGTCGAAGACTCATCAGCGATGAACCTTGAGCACGAAGACCATAGTCATGCTGCCCATCAAACCATCGCCGTGCTGTGAGTCGCTGACAATTCAAGTATTGGAGGCGGGCGGAGAAGAGTGTCGTACGGGCAATGTAGAGCGACACAATCGAGCAACGTTCTACTCTATGCCATATTGTAGCCAATATGCTTATCCGAAGAGGCCTTCGTCAAGCCACGGGTCTGATCTGTGTCCTCCGGCAACCGACAATCCCACACACCGCATGCATGAAGCACCGCTAAGCGCGAAAAGGGACACGCAGAATTTAGCGGTGAAGCGCGGGCGTCTCAACTTTACAAATAATACATGTACACTTCGGAGCATTTGAATATAGTAGTCGATGCATAAAGTAATGCTGTGGAGGACGACTGTGCAGTACAAAATTTGGTTTGCTACAGTCTCCTGCTAATCTAGTGTCGTCTAAGCTCGAAGGCGTAGTCAGCACAGCTGGAAGTAGAGTCGGAGTTTGATGGACAGAAGCGGACGAGAGTCCGTGCAAAGCGCAGTCGCGCTCTGATGCGCATATTAGTAACGCCCATTTCTGTAGTATTGTATGATAGCACTTGGCACGTGGTGTTCGGCGACGAGGCGGGCTGAGTAGCGCCACCATTTCACAGCTACCCAGCGATTATTAGCATATGTAAGTGTATTTTCCATTACTTGTTTGTGCTGCTATTCGCAAATGCCCTTCATACGCATTCAGTCGTAGGATATGGCCATAAGCGCCCTTCGCTTGCTCATGATACTCACGTACCTCTTGACATGTGTCACGCGAGTTTTATGTGCTTTAGTGTGTTTTTCCGAATATTGACGCATTTGTGGATGCACATACGCGTTCTCAAAACATTAAGTTGCACTTACGTGTGCCAGCGGCCGTTTCAGCTGATCAGCGGTGCTGGTCACACACTTCGCCAGTGTAGCGTCTTCCATTGAAGCATTTGAGACCTGGACCGTCGCACGGGGGGGGGCGCTCTAGATAGGGTAGTGCACATTTTTTGGAGCACACCTCGAGGATCGTTTGTCAAAGTGGGCTTCTTTTTCCGTTTTGACGGTGTGATGACAAAGCCTCAGCCGTCATTGTTACAGTGGCTGCTTCATTTCGCATGTCGTTAGTCCTGGATTGTTTTTTTTTCCCGGACCAGATGCTCTGTTGCGCTTGACGTCGTCAGGCACAGTGCTGGGTGTTTACAACGCTGAAAATTCTCCGGCAGCGTAACTCTGCGACTCACCCTTTTCGTGTACTACGCTCTCCTGACGCGAGAAACAAAGTAAGACTCGCTTCCATTGCCGCCAGCATTTGTCGAGGAAGCGTGTTTGGTGCAGCTGGTAAATGCGTTTCTTCTCAGTTCAACGCTCGCTACACACGTATGTTTTCTACCACACTTTTGCATGAATGTGCGTAATACGCGTACAAGATAGCGAAATTACTGCCTGATTTCACTGTTGCTTCAAATGATCCAGAAAGGGCGTCTTCCAGCTTGTGCCGTAGTGCCTGACGAGGGAGCCGGCCACGCTCCATGTGAACGCCCTGGCAGGGGTCCGAATGCACATGGGCGTCATGTGATATCACATTTTTGGGAGGTGCGCCACTGTGACGTGGTACTGCAGGGCTCACACAAGTTGAGTGAAAGGCCACGCGGTCTTTGCGTCTAATGCAGTCTTCCGTCGCAGAGCCACAGCACTTCCCCGCGCTCGACGCTTTCTAGGAAAAGTCTCACGCACTTCTCTTCGCTAGCAGTCACTACGTTCGGTAGCCTGCAGAACATGTGCAAAAAGCAGGCTCTATAGTTGACAAGCTTTAAGACAACGTTCCGCACAGTCCTCCAGTTCCTGGTATCACACTCAAGAGAACGTCTGCCGCTGTGTATACACCCATGCTCACCCAAGGACACTGTACTGCTGCATCGACTTAAGACCAGGAGGCGTCAACGCTCTACTGGTGGATCTGGTCTTTCTCTTGACAGACAAACGGGTGACGTGATACAGATACAGTTTAATGACGCAAGCGTACAATCTGTACGCCGATCATGGGACGCATAAAGTAAGCACCCCTTTACAAGCTCGTTAATGGAGTTGCTCACAAAACTTACGAGCACAACGGGTCTACACCCTTGTCGCCCCCGGATGGCCAGAAACTGTTGTCAAAAGCGGTTAGCTGGAACCTACGAAAGCGTCGAAGACACTGTCGCGGAATCCACGTTTAGCTTGTTGCACAAAACTGAGAGGTTTTTATCGAACCTTCGTTTTCGTTCTCCCAAGTGTCTGTCGCCAGCTAGCAACAGTGCAGAGCCCTGCGAACAGTCAGACTGCCTGTAGCCAGCGTCATAGTGTTAAGGTAACTGTCGTCCTTCTGCCGGTCCTTGGCTTGTTTAACAGCGTGGTCCTACCACTTTTCCGAAGACTTTCCGAGAGCTTTGGAAGGAAAGACCTCTTAATTAGGTTCTACGTCCCTCCCCTCTTGGAGCCCCACGTCAGCCTATCAGCACTGCCAATACAGAAGCTCACTGTGTGTGCCTTACTCCGTGCACTCCTTTGCAGAGCCGCATTTTGCTTTATTGGCCACGCTGTTGGCCGGATACGAATGGATGCTAAGTGTTTTTCTGGTTTTGCTGGAGAAACCCTGCTCATGTTTGGGCGTGAATCATGGATGTAGAGAGACGTGAACACTTGCTTGGATTGTTTCGTGACGATTAAGGTACGTGTCTCACCGATGCGTGGGAACGTGTGTGCAAACCTATGGATAAAACTGAAGTCAATACCGCGTGCACTCTCTGCAGCTTCACACAGTAAGAACACTTCGATTTTCACATGTACCTACACCTGTGTGCATACACCTGGGCGTATCAACATGGACTCTCAGCCGGAAAGCCGTTAATACTGACCCACTTCTATATTATATGCATAGCAGCACAATGCTTCTAGAACGATTTAATAGAGCACAATATGAGCACTTTGAAACAACGCTGGCGTGGTAAGGATTGTCACGGACCCCGACAATGGGTGCCCACCTGACAGCTGATGTGGGGTACCGTGCCTGCGTTCAACGTGCAGACCACCACGGCTTGCAACTGACGCGCACACCCCGCCTTTTCTTCGTGAAGTGCTGAGAAGCTGCACGCTAGACCTCCTCCGCAAAAAGTACTGGGGGCCGAGGTGAGGGGAGGTCCTCGGGAAGCACAGCTTCCTTGTGCAGATTACTCAACCTCAAGAAGGTACAGCGGGGTCCCCCCCCCTTCCGCGGCGGAGTATTGAGGGCACTACTCCGCCGTGCAGGTGAAATCGATGTGGAGACATATGCGGTCACATACTCAACTGTTGGATCTGGCCTGCTGACAATATATATGAACGTGTGCGACGCTACGAAGTTTGGGTAGAAACCCGTAACAGAAATTGTTTTCGCCGTGTATCCATCCGTGGCGGTGGCTATTCCAACTTGTCGAATCTGTGCTGGTTGAGATATTGCACATTTTTACAGTAGATCTTAATGCGTATATATACACGTTTCTGCACAGGTGTAACACTGGACAAACGCGCGAAGGGTGTCTACTACCGCATGCCACCAAGGATCGTATGTCTACGTGTGAAAGCATAGAAGAAAGCGTATGCGTACTACAGTTTGCTGTATACGGCTACCATACATACTTGGTTGCTGTATATAGACATCTGTGTTCTCACGATGCGCAGAAAAAATACCCCTGGTAAGTGGTAGCAGCAACTGAATTGTTACTACCGAAGAAGTCGGTCTCGCAGTTTCAGCGTTTTAGCAGGCAGCAGGGCTGCCGAGCAAGTTTCATGGAAACACTGACCCAGGGATTCGAGGTTGCGTTAAAAGAGCAAGAAGGAAGCAGTTTCCGAGTTCTGGGCAATTGGGCGGCGCTGGGGCTCAGGAGCATTTCAGCAACAAATGACATACCTCTTGTTTGCCGTTGCCTTCTGCCCTGCTGTGTGCTACAACAGGAGGTAGCTCGGCTTACCTCATGGATCGCCAATGGTTTTCCATACTCCTGATCAGTTCTCTTACCTGCGGGATGACGTAAACTCCATCATCATCTATTGGTGACGGTGTTGACTCTGCGTCTTTCAGACATCGTTTCCGCACTCGCGCAGTGTGTGCCGCTCCTACTCCGGTTGCTGTACCGTCACGTTGCGGGTACGGGGGGGGCTTCTGTCAGCCGCAAGTGGGTGCTGCCTCCTTCATGTACGTAATCATAAGGATACGGATGAAGTCTCGATTGAAGCTGTGCACCGCTTTGATTCCTTCCAAAAGTTACACAGTTGGCCGTCCGGTTTGTGGGCAACTGCTTTAGCTCTCCCGGGGAGCGTGCGTCAGCTACCGGAACGTGGGTCGTATCCGTGTATGAAACTGTCGTACGCTCTTACTGTTTCAACGTGAACGTGTGAGCGCAGTTATTGCTATAAGATTTCCTCTTCTTGTCACCGCACCCATTCATTGTGGCGGCTGCTGTAAGGGATGTCATGTTTCTACTGAGGACGGTCTCTGTCTACACGTATTCTCGCAGTCATGGCCCCTCGTCTCCGTGTCACACTCGACCCTGCTTCTGCAGGCATCACACAACGGTCTTGGTCTGCTACGGCACAAGCGTTAAGGTCCTCCCGTTATCTGCCCGAAGAGCAATCACGGGACAATCCAGTCGTCTCTTTTGTACTCTCACATGCAACACAAACGCAGAATAGTATCCGTATGGGCTCTTTTCCCCGTGAGAGTGTCTTGTGTACCTGCGCTAGAAAGGACATAAACTTTTCTCCCGGCGATCCATGCGGAAGAGGCAGCGGTGGGCAAAGAAGCGCAACGAGGGGGATCCGGAGAAGTTGTCGCAGTTTACTGAACCTTCCGTGTGTCGACAGGTTCTCTCAATTTGCGTATGAGCCTACTCAAAGTAGATATTGCAGATGCTGGTGCGTGAAGAACCGCATGCCAGTGGAGACTCTCAAGTTTTCTGCTGTCTCCGTGCCTCCCTTTTCACGTCCTTCCTCTTCACCCGGAGTTATAAACTGCAGTACACCTACAAGAGCTTTGCTTTTATGTCCCCAACGACAAAGCAATCGGTTTTTTAGCAGCCATCCTGGAGATCAAGCTGCTGCGGCGACACTAAAACACCAGCTGCAAGCCACAGCACTGCCGACTCCGCCTCCCCTTTTCGGCTGCACTGGGTGGAGCACCAGTTATGAAGCAGTAGCAGAAGCTGTAGAGGATGCTGTTACTACATCAGCAGCAGCAGCAGCCCCAGCAGCAGCGAAGCTGACTAGCCGTCGCGGTGTGCTGCGCGTAACATCCATGGATTTCTATGAAACCTGCGTGTACGAGAAGAGTCAGACACAACCGTTGGTCTGCTGCTTTGTTACTCGTGGATCGTTGAGGTCGAAACTGCTGCTGCAGCCGTTTAAGGAACTGGCAATAGCAACAGCAGCTGCAAAGCGACCTGAAAGCAGCGATAACACGCAGAGCACGTCTCCACTCTTCCTGTTGATTGACTGTGATCAAGTTCCTCGGGCAGCCTATCATGCTATGGTACGTCAAGGCTTGCTGGGGGCTGGAGCACGCTACTGCGTCCTCTTGAACTTGAACACAAAAACGGATGTGTAACCCCTCTATATAATTACCGCAAAGTGGCAGCTGCTTCACCAGGGTAGTGACAGCTTCAGCCGATGTCATCGTCACTCCTTTTGAC
>NW_026699441.1:47500-59413 GCF_030435755.1 Ochotona princeps
GGATTAGACGAGAGGGACGTCGATGCTTACATGGATCTCTGTATATCTCGTCAATTGATTTTTAGCCACTCAGACTCTGATACACGCCTGCTTTCAATACCTTGCTTCCACCTGCTGGCATGTCTGCCCGTGTCGGTATGTATACGTATACTATCTATTTACGAAAGATTTGGCATTTTCTTGCATGCAGTCCACTATGAGAAAGAGGTCTCGACATGCAGAACATGCGAAGGAGGGGGTCACGAGCTAGTTATGGTGTGCTGCGGTGTCTGTGCGCGGTGTGCGCTGCTTGTGCATTATTGGTGCCGGCAGGCCGCGGACTTTATACAAGAAACCAGGCAGGCATTAGAACGGCTGCAGCAGCTGGAGCAGCAGCTCCCAGGAGGCGTGCAGCCAGGACCTAGTCGCTACACAAAGAATATAGGTGTAGACAATCTCAACGTGTACCGAGTTGGCTGGGTCGCGCAATAGCCCTAGTCACTCTCGTGGAAGTCAGCGTTTCTGCTGCTGCTCCTCCTCGCCCCTGGGCCCTGCTGCTCATCGTGTTGAAAAACAGGTGTCTCTTCTCAGCATAAATGGTGTTTATGTGGCAGCAATGACATAAATAGGACCCAATTTTTCAAAGAGCTACCTGAAGAGAGCTGCCTGGCAGTCAGAAGACACGAGTCGTCAGCATGCCACTTACGTCCGCTCTGCAGCTCGAGAAGCGTCAGTGCGTAGTGGGGGGCTGCCGGCTATTGATTTGGTAGAGTACGCCAAACGCATGCACGTACAACTGAACGTTATTGTGCGCTTGGTCATGCATCTGTTCGTCTATGGAAATGTTGATGTGAATCAGGGGGGGGGGGGCGACGCGGTGGTCGAAGCTGCGTAATTCATGGTGCCGTTGTGTCGTTTTGAGTGAATCTACGATTTTTGTAAGAGGGTCGCGCCCTTGCTGGAGTAGCAGTTGTACAGGTACGTACGGCCGCGTTGTCTGGAGAGCTGCTCAACGCATTCCGCCAGTAAGACGTGCCAGCCGCAGCCTTTGCAGCTGTCATTGGTGGCTAGCTTATACAGCCGGTACTCCGTGCAACAGCGGTCAAGAGCGCAGCACTTCAGATAGTTGCTGGGGACACATTCATACATATTCGAAGGGTGGAAATTCAGTAGGTGCTGACGTACATTTCAGTGTAGTGGTAGAGGGGGTAACCTTGCTTGCACATAATCTACATGTAGGTAGTGTCACCGGAGTTTAGCGTCACGACGCAAATGCATACTGGCATACTTGTCTGCGTCTGCGTCCCTTCTACTGCACATCCAGCTGCTGCGTTGGTAACTCCTACCAGTGTAGCACTTCGAGCTGCTAGCGCGTTGGCTCTTGCCCTTTCGGAAGTGGCCGCGGTGAGCCCTGATGTAATTCTTGGTACTGTCGATGCGGTTGCGCCAGTAGGCGTCCTGAATTTTGCTGAAGTCATCAGAGCTGAGGTGTCTGTGGATACTTTGTATGACCACACCGTTGACGGCAGCACTGTCAGCATAATTGGTTTCTATCGAGATTCCGCTGACTGCGAGACCTGTGTCCCCAGTTGCTCACGTTGCAGTGACGCCTTATCGGGGACTGTAGCAGCACGCTGACAACAGTCATCGTTATTTACACTCCAGCTGTGCGATCTGCATATCAAGGTTCTGCTGCGAGCGTGGAAGGCTAGCCGACGCCGTGCGCTTCTGCTGCAGCTTTCGCAGGAAACAGACGGCTTGCATCATTGTAAAACTTTGCTGCTATCTGCCTACATGCCGCTACTGAAGAATGAGTTGCCGTGCCCGGTGTCGACACCGCTCTGCCAGCCATGGATACTACTGCAGCCGTCGCGCGGCTGGTGCTATCTTTCTAGTTGAGGCGAATGCTATTTACTCTACCTGCTGCTGTTGCTATAAGCCACACCAAAGTGCTACAGGCGCAAACGTGAACGCTAGCCGCCTGCTGCCACACTGCAATATTGGTCCCCAGTGACTGATCATCGGCAGCTGTTGGCACGAAGGCCTAGAGACAAGCAACGTTAACTGATTTTCACTAGCGAGCATGCCGCTGCGGCGCTGCATTCGCTGAAGCAGAAGACTTTCGTGTTCCTACAGTGGCTGCAGCTTGGAGCTAGTGTCGCGCGCGGAAGTTGACATTTTCACGAGCAATGAATCAAACCGCTATGTGGACACCCAAATGACAAGCACGTCATTTTTGATTAGTTCTCAGCACCCGTGTGACTCTTGCTGCTAGTGCAGCATTAAGGAATACTTAGCACGTCCACTGCCAGCGCGCTGTATTTTTTAAGACATCTGTGCTGGAAGAAGCTTCATCATCACGATCTTGGATACATGCTGCAGTATCGGCGCGTTCACGGTGACCATGCGGAACCAGCTCACCGGTCAGACGGAATGCAGTCATGCTGTGCATTTGAACTGATAGAAACAAAGAACACGATTTTTTGGAAGCCGCTGCATGCGACGCACGCTCACGATCCCGGTTGCCTTCGATGATCCTGCTACCGTCTTCTGGGTCTATGTGTTATGACTTCGTGCGTACATGGGCAGCTGGTGCTGCGGCAGCCGTGTGAGCTCTACAGGCTCCGTTTAGGTGTTCTTGCAAAGTGGGTGATTAATTTTGGGCGCAGATGTTCCTTAGCACAAGTAAAATTCAGTGTAGCGGACTTCTGCGCGAGATGCTAGGGACAAAAGCAGACATGCTTCGGCGTATCTGGTGTTCACTGACGCGTTCGTTACAGGATGGGGCTGCTCTCTCAGTCGATCGGGTATGACGCAGCAGCTCCGTCTGTAGTGCTTCGAAGACAATGGACTACGCTCTCATTCGTAGCCGCCCCGTCTGTTGTGCTGCACCCCTGAAGGCGAAGACGTCCTACTGTCTATCCATCCGTACTATAGTACCTTCTGGATCGACATGTTATGTTCGCAGCTGTGTTCGTTGCTGATGACACTGAGAGACATTCGTAGACCATCGGTCTGTGACGACTGCGCGCGCAGAAAGTACAGGAGTGTACTTGATTCGAGATGCGATCCACCTCAGGCGAAACGAGGGCAGAATGGAGCAGGTTTTGCACTTGCAGCATCAAATGAACTAACGTCATCATGCATACCCGGCGAGCTCTTTTGAAACGGAGGACTTGGTACTCTATTTGAACTGCAGTGATCCTTGTTGCTGGTGGTCGAACACGTTTGTCCAAGCGCAGACTATCCTCTTCTACTTTTAGGCGAACAGGTCCTTTCTTTTGGATGCCCGACGTTGACTGGACAAGCCAGCTCATGTCACTCGAAGAGTGAGATGTGCCTATACTGCATGAGCAGTAGGTTGCCCGTGTGAGAACACGCACACCTTGCGGACAGGCGCCTCTCTTCGGAAGCTGTTCTCAACGAGGGCTCACCAGAAGTACCACGTGCAATCTACGCACGCAGTACCATGGGAGAAAAGTCAAGCGCTAGTCTATACTTGTGGATATAATTCACCAGTAGTTACATGTGCATTTTACGGACGCAGCAACGTGGGGGAGACGTTTACTGCTAGTCTATACTGCTGTGGATCTGCGCTCCGGCTAAAGTGGTTGGCTTTACAGGTGTCCCTGCTGAACACCCGCTGTCCCGAACTGCTAAAAATGAGACAAGAAAACATGTCTGGACAGAGATACATGTTACCAGCCTCCATCTTTGTAGGGTTGGTATATGACAGACAGGGCCGCGCAGTGCCAGCAGATGTTGCCTTCTTTGAGAGGATGGTCGTTGAAGGGCTTCACGTAAGCGTCATCCGGGATCAGTCCACTCCTTTGTATTAACAGCTGGTACTTCGTGTCCAAGCCATCATCAATCTGGTGGTGCATGTACTCGTAGATACTACACTGCGTTAATATATTCAAGCAGATCAATTTCTTGCTGCCTTCGTAGGTGATCACGCTTTCAAATCAGGCCAGTCTGCCGGCTACTGCTTTCTGGCTTGCAAGCACCAGTGTATACAGCCGAAATGTGGAGAGCCGTCTAGACGCACCCCACAAACACGGTCGCGCCTGCGCGCTTCCGTATCCCGCATACCTACCAATGGCGTCTAGGGGCACTTACATGAGTTCCAGCTCACCTGCACAGAGCTCAGCGACGCAGATGCACTGGGGCTAAGTTTTCCGCGGCATAGACGCGTACGGGCAATACTTCGTTACTCTCTCGCATACGTGTGAAGTTGTACCTTCCTGCATTGTTCAAACGGACAGATGCAGTGCATGCTTATGTATGCGTGCAGGAATGCAAGGACTGGAGCTAGAAAGACCCGCCAGAAGTACACCGGACACTGCGTGTTGTTCGAGAAGTACACGTCACAATGACCATCAGGGCAAACAAGATTACACTTCCGATGTGAGTACTTGTACACGCGCGCGTGCACAGGCGGCGTCCGACCTAGACGTCGACAGCTTCGCAAGTGCCTAAGATGACTGTAGCTGCATTTGAAGCCCTTAAACCGTACTTATTGTATTATACCGTGTCCAGCGTATTCCATCGTTCTCGCTATCTAACAATGCTCCAACAGACGTTCATGCGGTGGCATGCAGAAACGAGCTTTGCCTCATATTCAGAAGGTGACTGCAGGATATCCGCTTCAGCGCGATAGCACTTCTAGCTGGGTATTGGCCCTTGGGGTGTAGGTGGTGTACCCCGTCGACGGGAAGTGTTGAAAGCTGCGCATGCAGACCGTGTCACGGATGGCGCACGTACGTGTACACGTGAGGACATGCTGTTCTAGGCAGTCGAAGAGCCTACTGAGTACAACGTGTACTCAGACTGCTTATAGCGATCTCAGAAAGCTGACGCCGCTACGAGACACACTTCACGCAAAGTGTGTCCTCCAAGGTTACGCAGAATATTCACTCAAATACTTAGGTAAAGGTGGACGTGATTGTAGAAGGAAAATGTTAGCTTGGAGCCACAGCTGAGTTGACTCAGTACTGTGTTAGGCAGATTAGCCACCAGATGTGTATCAAAAGGTGCCCAAGGACTGAAGGGGGCGGTCAAATAGTACTGTCAATTATTGCCATCAATATGGCTTGGCAAAACTCGCAGTGCAACTATAGACTGCCAAAGGCTCTAACGGAAGTGCAGAAGCTGCTCTACAAAACTGCATGTTTGTACACACAGCACGCTCCGCAGTAGATGCTGTCGAGCCTGCAATCTTGATAGCATCGTTGTAGCCGCCGCGGTCACTCGCTCTCTATAAGGAATGCCGCGGTAGTATATTTGAGAGTACAGACGTCGCAAGGGTGCATGCTTACTGGCAACTACGTGATCACTCATTATTTATGAATGCCTAAACGCCTCATAAGCACACACAGACATGCAGGATTACACACAAGTACATACATATATATATACATATATATGGATACGGATACATGCAACCACACCAACCCGTGTGTCGCACGCCCCACATATATATATGTGTATCAGTTTTCGCACACCTGCGTTCACGCAGATTGTCGGTAGAAGACATGGATGACGCCGTGTCGCAAGAAGAGGCGCGCAACATTTCAAGCAGTCGAAGAGAAATATAAATGTCGTTTCCGGCAACCCTTGATGAGTCAGACGGTCCCTGGTTGCACACTTCTGGCACCTTCACTCACGTATGTGCCTATACACATACACGGAATATATGTATATAGTTATATATACGTATGTACGCTCAGTTGAAAGGTAACCTTCTTCAGTCGCCACAAGAAAAAAGGATATAAACCTTCATCTTACAATATACAAGCCTCTCTATACGACTACGTACACATGCATGTAAACATATGCGCTCACTCTGAGCCGAATTGGGGTAATGGTGAGGAGGGGCACACGCAGCGCTGATGCACTGTTGCAGAAACACGCAAACTTCACACCAAGCAAGCGTCAGCCTCTTTTCATAGGTGCTACAGAAACCTCCGGATGCGACCATACACACACCACTCGAGACGGTGGAACTTACGCGTAGCCGAACGACACTATTTTGAGCATGCAGTCAAAATGAGATATATCTTCATCAGAGGGCCTCTGTGGCACTACTCGTGTATGACTGTATCCACACACAATCAAATAAAGAGGCGACTTGGTTGTCTGTGCAAATATTGCACACCGCCTACATCAGGCAACACGCAGCTCTACACCGCCACAGCGGCAATTCTCTTCGCATATCACGTATCACGCGCACACTACACTTTCATGTACCTGTGCAACTCGTGCACACACATATGAAAAATATTCGTGTGTGTAGTTTAATACATACCCGGGAATACAGACACAACGAGGATGCTTGATCATCCGTATTAGCAGACCGGACGTAGGGTCCCCCCACCGACGCAACTGTATCTGCATATATATATATATACATATGTGTAAGCGCGCATAAGAAATGTATGCAACTGCAACCGACACAGAAAGACACATATTTCATCTGCGTACTAAACGTCCCTATACATACAAGTGGACGTCCACACACATAAATAAATGGACATAGACTCATGTTCTCTGACACAAACTAGATAGTATTGTAAGAAACGTAATGAAGGGCTCGATTTCTGATCAAGTGGTAAAGGGACAAAGAGCGCCGCTGCTTAAGTACAACGAGCCTAGAGAAACAGAGCGCTGAACCGCGTCAAGCAGAGGAGAAATCTTGTGAGACACGGGCCCTGCTCCACTTAAAGATGATGCCTCAAACAAATAAGAGGAATGATTTAGCGCCAAACCTTTGAGATAACATGCTGAAAGACAAACAGACACAATGCAGATACTTGTCGGACAGATGGCGTAGGGTGTCAAAACGAGCTGACACGTCTTAAGAAATGAATGGCAGAATGTACTATCAAGACCAGTTCCGCTACCGCAACACCAAACGTTCGACAATAGAGGTCACCGGCGTCGCATACTACATGCATCTATACCTGCATCACTACTATTGAACTGCTGCTTGCGCCGCAGAATTTAACAGCAGCGACCACCCTACTACGACCACCAAAGGCAGCACCTCGCCTATGACATTCACCACCAAGTGTACGGGAGAAGCAAACATCAGGTATGCAAAGCACCAGGTATTTTGGAAGCCAGCGAGAACGCCTCTGCGACTCGTCGCAGCAGTAGTGATACCCGCTGCAGAAGAGCAGACCTACATTTCCAAGTCGAGCTACGAGTTTTATTAACGAACCTATATATGTGTGCAGATGTGTTGCACGCACGCGCACACACATACACACACACAGATGTATACACTGATTACTATCAGCGACGACGGCAGCGACAGCAGCTAAGCAAAAGCGGCCTACAGGTCCCGACAGCTAGCCGTAGCTGTCATTCGTGCGGCGGGAACCTCCTCGCTCTTCGGCTACCTACAGCCCGCCACAAGGTACATGGCAATACCGATAACGACTCACGACACCAGGAGGCTCGTCAGCAGCTTCAAAAAAGGTCCACTAGCTAGCCAACGTAGCGGCATCGGCCCTTGCCAGACATAGATTAGCAACTCGCTGGCTAATCAGAACAGCAGCTGTGCCCCAGGTAAGGAAGGGCTAGTAGGCGAAGCAGCAGCAGTCGCAACTTTTTCAAAGCGTCCTAGGCGTTTCACTAGCTACCCGAAAATACGGCAGCTGCAGCCTCAGCCTTGCCAGATGCAACGTCGTAGTTGTTTCGCTAGTAAGCAGCAAAACCTGCATCGATAGCAATAATACCACAACGTCGCCAGTGTCAGAGACTGCATGCCTTTGCGACCTACATCTGCTGCAGAGACTGAATACGCATTCTCCATCGTCTGCAGCACTGCACGGACAGCAGCTGGCGAGAGTATCGCTGCTGCTACCACTACTGTTGCCGCTATTATTATTATTGCTGCTGCTGCCACTATTGGGAGGTGCTCCTGCTGCTGCTGCTGCTAAAAGTAGCTGCACGCTCAGACTAATATCTGGGTATACCATACAGTTCTCTTATGTATCTACGAAACTGAGGTTACAGCTACAATACTTATGCGGTTGCTGCGATGACCCCCGACAGTGGAAGGGCGACGACTGCACTATGGTCACTGTCATGTTGTGAGCGTCGTTTTGGGCCTGGAGCACGGGTCAACGCGACAGCGTGTCAGCTGCTGGAGCAGCAGCACCAGCAACACGAGCAGGTCAGCAAGAGCAGCACCAGTAACAGACTCGCTGCGTCCTAGCAAGAGAGAGTCGAACTGCGAGAGGAGGAGTTTTTCTTCTGCACCTTGTAGGTTTTTCTTGGCACGAAAACAGTTTACTACAGCGACACTGCTGCAGTAGAGAGGAGTGTGTCAGAGAGCTGTAGGGTCTCGAGATTCTAGAAATTCCCCATACGAGAGGTCCACGTTCACACTGTTCGTGTGCAGCAGCACGAAGTCCCTCGTGCTTTTACCAAATCGTAGCGTGTCCTGCTCACTGCGACGTAACAAGAGGAAAGACAACATCACGCAGGAAGGGGAAGAATTGCCTCGGCAAAATATAACCGCCTTACACAAGAAGTAGATCTACTTCAACAAAAAAGGAACACACACACACACACATATATATACAATGGTTCAGACAGAAGCTGTCATCGCCAGCAGCAAGGACAGCAGCAGCAGCATGTTGCCAGAAACATGTGAGCGCACAACAACGACAACTCTACTGAATCAAATATCCTGCCTCTTCTGATATTTGGAAACAATCATCATTGTTGTCCCTCTGTGTGTGTGTGATAGGGTAGTGCTGCTCCTGCTGCAGCTGATAATGATATTGTGCAGCTGCTTCTGCGGCTGTTCCTACAATATCAATTGCTACATCTTAGTGGTGTTACATGATTGCTGTGGTGCTATTGCTGTAGTATATTACTGCTGTGGCTATTGCTATGATACTGTTGTTGAAGCTAGGGCTGGGGCGTTATGGCTGAAGTGGCTACTGCTGTAACATTATTAGGGCTGTGGTTACGGCTGTAATACTGTTGCTTAACTGCCATAGTCTCATTGCGGCAGGAACTCCTAATATTATGTAGTTGCTGCGGCCCTCTCCGCTACGTTGCTAGAGTGGTGGCTCTTCTTGTAGTGATGCTGCTGCGAGGCTCGTGTAGTAATACAGCTGCGGCTGCTGTCGCTGCAGCGTCTTCCGGGAAGCGGTGCCACAGCTGATGTATGATATGCTTATATCCACCTATTTAGCAATTAGCGACTCAGCAAGGAGGAACGATGCAGTAGCACGGTGTGCAGCAGCAGCATGCACAGAGAGTAGAATACAAGCAAGTCTCTGCAGAGTGAGGTTCACTGCGAAGACTGTCGGCAAGCGCGAACAAGACGCATGTCAGCAACAAAAAGGCAACATGTCTGCATGAGAGCACAAATTTACTGTAAACGGTTCCAGAGGGTCTGTAGCAGGCTACGTGGGTGCAGTAGAAAAACGAGAACGAGGGACAGCAGAAATTCTACACAGGCACATATATGTACATACATCGTACAAGTTCTTGAAGACGAACTTACAACAGCTGGTAGTACCGTCCTGTTTCAATCTTCTTTCCGTTCAAAAATGTGCCATTGGTACTCTCCAAGTCGATTATGTAGGGGCTGCAGACATATCGCAGAACGACCGCTGTCCCAATATACTCCCGTCTGGACTATTTCTATGCGGTAGTGTGTTATATGTACAGTTTTTGCGTAGCAATACCTGAGCAAGCAGCAGCGGAACTATAGATATATGCACATTTCTATGCTTGTATCATGCTTACAGGCCGTAACAGCAACTAGCTAAGGTGGGTGAGGTAGCGTGTCTGAAAAGCGTATAGACCATGGCTACACACGCACACATGCGTATCGGTGGTATGCATCAGCTGTTATATGAACGACATACACCACATTTATCGGGTGTTTGTATGTGTGTGTGGTTTCACCCAGTATGTCAGCACGTGTGGACTTACTCGTGCATGCATTACGCA
Organism: Ochotona princeps; assembly: GCF_030435755.1. Lineage (NCBI taxonomy): Eukaryota > Metazoa > Chordata > Mammalia > Lagomorpha > Ochotonidae > Ochotona > Ochotona princeps. The sequence goes on from NW_026699441.1 coordinate 57,461, forward strand.
CACACGCCATCGAGTGACTACATCATCAGTGCGCTAGGTAGCTAGCCAGGCTCCAATTGCCAGCTGTACTGAGAGGCACATGATCCACTTCCACCCACAAGTTTACAAATATACATTAGATACACAGCTTGCAGATATACGCATATACATATATATTTTAGATATATTGATACACTGCTTTGGATGCGGTGGACGTCGCGTAACGGAGAGCACACACACCAAGTGGTCCGCACACGCGGTCGTTCGGTGACGAACGTTTCCACCCGCGTCCTCTGCCTCCTCCTCTTCTCTTGTCTCTTCAGTCAATCACGTCTGCTATATTTCTCGAGCGCATACAGAGTTTTCTTCATACACTGGGGGCACATACATTTTACATGTGTATGAGACAATGCTATACGCTACACCCGCGGGAAGTCGACAGGCACATACGCATACGACTTGACCGTCCGTTGATCATTTACGCGGGTAATCAGTCGTTACATATGCATGTCGAAAATTACCGATTCTACAAACACCTAAAAAGACAACAGTGAGAAACCAATGCTAAGTAACTAATAATAACGTGAATGAGGGGTGGAGACATCAAATGAGAGATGCATGCAAGCAGTCAGGAGTGAGACAGACATTCAAAAGTTCTGTACGGGAATGTGGGGGTGTGTACTTGAGCGTAGCCAGTAATAAGACATATATGCGAGTATAATTACTATATGAACACACATATGAGCAACGGAAGGCCTCCTCTGCAAAGGTTTACTAGAAAGCACCATCCCTGCCGTTGGTATTGTCTCCTCCTCTCTGCACCCACTTTATATACATCAACACGAGGTGCGAGTAACGCATGCCTCAGTAGCTGCAGCAACCGGAGTTCACGAAATCAGCAAAAGCAGCCGCATACAACAGCAGCAGCAGCAGCCAGATCAAGTAGAGCAGGAGCGTACAGTAGCAGCAGGAGTAACAAAAGCAGATGAACACATACACATCAGCAGCGGTAGTACCAAAAGCAAGTCCCAAAAGCAGCAGCGCAGCAAAAATCGCGTCACTGACGACGACGGGGCCCGTGCATCAGCGTTTGTGTCTACAGAGCCAGAGACGACGACAACAGCAGGAGCGCTACAGGACCTCTACAGCAACGGCGTGCCGTGTGTATCCGGAGTAGATGATTCTAAGCCGAGGGCACGTAGCACCATGCGTGTGATGGTGACCACAAAAACATGTGCAGCAGCTGCTGCAGCGGCACAAGGGCACAGCCCGACGGTTGCGCGGGCATATTTAGACCTACTGGACATCTCCTAGTTTCGAACGGAACTGCAGCACTGCATGCTGCTTGGATATCGTGGGATGTAGCAGCAGCACATCGGCCACGCGATTATCCTTTCCAAAAAGAAATGACGATCTTCGATGCAGGTGAAGGGTTTCTGCAACAACGTGCACACACTGCAGTGTACATGCGTATGTGCACACACAGCGTCATCTACTAGTACATTCATGCCCCCTGTCACTACTTCCCATTGCAACATAGACGCAGGCCAGGCTACCTAGCACTGCGTGATTCTACTTTATATTATAAGAAACGCAAGAACCAACGTCCACATCATATACTACTTCTGCCTTCTACGACAATGCATAATACGTTGAGTCAACTGTAAGTCTCTCCAGCCCACTACCATATATATATACATATATATATATATATGTATATGGCTGTGTGTAATATATATACACACATATATATGCATATACAGAAATATATGGCTACGTCCAGTAGATTCTCTTTTTCCGTCTACCGCATAATTTTTACAGTAACGTCCTTCATCATTATATGCCCTACATATAGGACGTAGTAGGTGAGTGATTACGTGTCTACTGCAAATTGTATGCTACACGGTCTGCTACACCTTCATCTATCAGCTTTCAAGACCTTGTACACACCGCGTTCCGCCCCATGTCCATCTA
>NW_026699442.1:0-21432 GCF_030435755.1 Ochotona princeps
AGGGTCCCTGCCACGATTCCAGCCTAACACAGCCAAGCTTTCCACCACCTGCGCAGGTACATGGGGTGCGAGGCTCTCGGGCAGCTTTCCGATTTGCCGGGGTCCTGGTCTGATGGCCTCCTTCTGGGCGGGAAGGTTGTCCCAGGACCCTGAGAAGCGGGTTGGGAACGCCTCTGAGCCGCCATGCCAGGGGCTGGAGTGTGGGAGGAGCTAGCTAGCACGATCCAGGCGGGGGCCCAAGCAGCTTGGCCCCGGGCCGCCATGCGGCCCGGGTGCGAGGGTCCCTGCCACGATTCCAGCCTAACACAGCCAAGCTTTCCACCACCTGCGCAGGTACATGGGGTGCGAGGCTCTCGGGCAGCTTTCCGATTTGCCGGGGTCCTGGTCTGATGGCCTCCTTCTGGGCGGGAAGGTTGTCCCAGGACCCTGAGAAGCGGGTTGGGAACGCCTCTGAGCCGCCATGCCAGGGGCTGGAGTGTGGGAGGAGCTAGCTAGCACGATCCAGGCGGGGGCCCAAGCAGCTTGGCCCCGGGCCGCCATGCGGCCCGGGTGCGAGGGTCCCTGCCACGATTCCAGCCTAACACAGCCAAGCTTTCCACCACCTGCGCAGGTACATGGGGTGCGAGGCTCTCGGGCAGCTTTCCGATTTGCCGGGGTCCTGGTCTGATGGCCTCCTTCTGGGCGGGAAGGTTGTCCCAGGACCCTGAGAAGCGGGTTGGGAACGCCTCTGAGCCGCCATGCCAGGGGCTGGAGTGTGGGAGGAGCTAGCTAGCACGATCCAGGCGGGGGCCCAAGCAGCTTGGCCCCGGGCCGCCATGCGGCCCGGGTGCGAGGGTCCCTGCCACGATTCCAGCCTAACACAGCCAAGCTTTCCACCACCTGCGCAGGTACATGGGGTGCGAGGCTCTCGGGCAGCTTTCCGATTTGCCGGGGTCCTGGTCTGATGGCCTCCTTCTGGGCGGGAAGGTTGTCCCAGGACCCTGAGAAGCGGGTTGGGAACGCCTCTGAGCCGCCATGCCAGGGGCTGGAGTGTGGGAGGAGCTAGCTAGCACGATCCAGGCGGGGGCCCAAGCAGCTTGGCCCCGGGCCGCCATGCGGCCCGGGTGCGAGGGTCCCTGCCACGATTCCAGCCTAACACAGCCAAGCTTTCCACCACCTGCGCAGGTACATGGGGTGCGAGGCTCTCGGGCAGCTTTCCGATTTGCCGGGGTCCTGGTCTGATGGCCTCCTTCTGGGCGGGAAGGTTGTCCCAGGACCCTGAGAAGCGGGTTGGGAACGCCTCTGAGCCGCCATGCCAGGGGCTGGAGTGTGGGAGGAGCTAGCTAGCACGATCCAGGCGGGGGCCCAAGCAGCTTGGCCCCGGGCCGCCATGCGGCCCGGGTGCGAGGGTCCCTGCCACGATTCCAGCCTAACACAGCCAAGCTTTCCACCACCTGCGCAGGTACATGGGGTGCGAGGCTCTCGGGCAGCTTTCCGATTTGCCGGGGTCCTGGTCTGATGGCCTCCTTCTGGGCGGGAAGGTTGTCCCAGGACCCTGAGAAGCGGGTTGGGAACGCCTCTGAGCCGCCATGCCAGGGGCTGGAGTGTGGGAGGAGCTAGCTAGCACGATCCAGGCGGGGGCCCAAGCAGCTTGGCCCCGGGCCGCCATGCGGCCCGGGTGCGAGGGTCCCTGCCACGATTCCAGCCTAACACAGCCAAGCTTTCCACCACCTGCGCAGGTACATGGGGTGCGAGGCTCTCGGGCAGCTTTCCGATTTGCCGGGGTCCTGGTCTGATGGCCTCCTTCTGGGCGGGAAGGTTGTCCCAGGACCCTGAGAAGCGGGTTGGGAACGCCTCTGAGCCGCCATGCCAGGGGCTGGAGTGTGGGAGGAGCTAGCTAGCACGATCCAGGCGGGGGCCCAAGCAGCTTGGCCCCGGGCCGCCATGCGGCCCGGGTGCGAGGGTCCCTGCCACGATTCCAGCCTAACACAGCCAAGCTTTCCACCACCTGCGCAGGTACATGGGGTGCGAGGCTCTCGGGCAGCTTTCCGATTTGCCGGGGTCCTGGTCTGATGGCCTCCTTCTGGGCGGGAAGGTTGTCCCAGGACCCTGAGAAGCGGGTTGGGAACGCCTCTGAGCCGCCATGCCAGGGGCTGGAGTGTGGGAGGAGCTAGCTAGCACGATCCAGGCGGGGGCCCAAGCAGCTTGGCCCCGGGCCGCCATGCGGCCCGGGTGCGAGGGTCCCTGCCACGATTCCAGCCTAACACAGCCAAGCTTTCCACCACCTGCGCAGGTACATGGGGTGCGAGGCTCTCGGGCAGCTTTCCGATTTGCCGGGGTCCTGGTCTGATGGCCTCCTTCTGGGCGGGAAGGTTGTCCCAGGACCCTGAGAAGCGGGTTGGGAACGCCTCTGAGCCGCCATGCCAGGGGCTGGAGTGTGGGAGGAGCTAGCTAGCACGATCCAGGCGGGGGCCCAAGCAGCTTGGCCCCGGGCCGCCATGCGGCCCGGGTGCGAGGGTCCCTGCCACGATTCCAGCCTAACACAGCCAAGCTTTCCACCACCTGCGCAGGTACATGGGGTGCGAGGCTCTCGGGCAGCTTTCCGATTTGCCGGGGTCCTGGTCTGATGGCCTCCTTCTGGGCGGGAAGGTTGTCCCAGGACCCTGAGAAGCGGGTTGGGAACGCCTCTGAGCCGCCATGCCAGGGGCTGGAGTGTGGGAGGAGCTAGCTAGCACGATCCAGGCGGGGGCCCAAGCAGCTTGGCCCCGGGCCGCCATGCGGCCCGGGTGCGAGGGTCCCTGCCACGATTCCAGCCTAACACAGCCAAGCTTTCCACCACCTGCGCAGGTACATGGGGTGCGAGGCTCTCGGGCAGCTTTCCGATTTGCCGGGGTCCTGGTCTGATGGCCTCCTTCTGGGCGGGAAGGTTGTCCCAGGACCCTGAGAAGCGGGTTGGGAACGCCTCTGAGCCGCCATGCCAGGGGCTGGAGTGTGGGAGGAGCTAGCTAGCACGATCCAGGCGGGGGCCCAAGCAGCTTGGCCCCGGGCCGCCATGCGGCCCGGGTGCGAGGGTCCCTGCCACGATTCCAGCCTAACACAGCCAAGCTTTCCACCACCTGCGCAGGTACATGGGGTGCGAGGCTCTCGGGCAGCTTTCCGATTTGCCGGGGTCCTGGTCTGATGGCCTCCTTCTGGGCGGGAAGGTTGTCCCAGGACCCTGAGAAGCGGGTTGGGAACGCCTCTGAGCCGCCATGCCAGGGGCTGGAGTGTGGGAGGAGCTAGCTAGCACGATCCAGGCGGGGGCCCAAGCAGCTTGGCCCCGGGCCGCCATGCGGCCCGGGTGCGAGGGTCCCTGCCACGATTCCAGCCTAACACAGCCAAGCTTTCCACCACCTGCGCAGGTACATGGGGTGCGAGGCTCTCGGGCAGCTTTCCGATTTGCCGGGGTCCTGGTCTGATGGCCTCCTTCTGGGCGGGAAGGTTGTCCCAGGACCCTGAGAAGCGGGTTGGGAACGCCTCTGAGCCGCCATGCCAGGGGCTGGAGTGTGGGAGGAGCTAGCTAGCACGATCCAGGCGGGGGCCCAAGCAGCTTGGCCCCGGGCCGCCATGCGGCCCGGGTGCGAGGGTCCCTGCCACGATTCCAGCCTAACACAGCCAAGCTTTCCACCACCTGCGCAGGTACATGGGGTGCGAGGCTCTCGGGCAGCTTTCCGATTTGCCGGGGTCCTGGTCTGATGGCCTCCTTCTGGGCGGGAAGGTTGTCCCAGGACCCTGAGAAGCGGGTTGGGAACGCCTCTGAGCCGCCATGCCAGGGGCTGGAGTGTGGGAGGAGCTAGCTAGCACGATCCAGGCGGGGGCCCAAGCAGCTTGGCCCCGGGCCGCCATGCGGCCCGGGTGCGAGGGTCCCTGCCACGATTCCAGCCTAACACAGCCAAGCTTTCCACCACCTGCGCAGGTACATGGGGTGCGAGGCTCTCGGGCAGCTTTCCGATTTGCCGGGGTCCTGGTCTGATGGCCTCCTTCTGGGCGGGAAGGTTGTCCCAGGACCCTGAGAAGCGGGTTGGGAACGCCTCTGAGCCGCCATGCCAGGGGCTGGAGTGTGGGAGGAGCTAGCTAGCACGATCCAGGCGGGGGCCCAAGCAGCTTGGCCCCGGGCCGCCATGCGGCCCGGGTGCGAGGGTCCCTGCCACGATTCCAGCCTAACACAGCCAAGCTTTCCACCACCTGCGCAGGTACATGGGGTGCGAGGCTCTCGGGCAGCTTTCCGATTTGCCGGGGTCCTGGTCTGATGGCCTCCTTCTGGGCGGGAAGGTTGTCCCAGGACCCTGAGAAGCGGGTTGGGAACGCCTCTGAGCCGCCATGCCAGGGGCTGGAGTGTGGGAGGAGCTAGCTAGCACGATCCAGGCGGGGGCCCAAGCAGCTTGGCCCCGGGCCGCCATGCGGCCCGGGTGCGAGGGTCCCTGCCACGATTCCAGCCTAACACAGCCAAGCTTTCCACCACCTGCGCAGGTACATGGGGTGCGAGGCTCTCGGGCAGCTTTCCGATTTGCCGGGGTCCTGGTCTGATGGCCTCCTTCTGGGCGGGAAGGTTGTCCCAGGACCCTGAGAAGCGGGTTGGGAACGCCTCTGAGCCGCCATGCCAGGGGCTGGAGTGTGGGAGGAGCTAGCTAGCACGATCCAGGCGGGGGCCCAAGCAGCTTGGCCCCGGGCCGCCATGCGGCCCGGGTGCGAGGGTCCCTGCCACGATTCCAGCCTAACACAGCCAAGCTTTCCACCACCTGCGCAGGTACATGGGGTGCGAGGCTCTCGGGCAGCTTTCCGATTTGCCGGGGTCCTGGTCTGATGGCCTCCTTCTGGGCGGGAAGGTTGTCCCAGGACCCTGAGAAGCGGGTTGGGAACGCCTCTGAGCCGCCATGCCAGGGGCTGGAGTGTGGGAGGAGCTAGCTAGCACGATCCAGGCGGGGGCCCAAGCAGCTTGGCCCCGGGCCGCCATGCGGCCCGGGTGCGAGGGTCCCTGCCACGATTCCAGCCTAACACAGCCAAGCTTTCCACCACCTGCGCAGGTACATGGGGTGCGAGGCTCTCGGGCAGCTTTCCGATTTGCCGGGGTCCTGGTCTGATGGCCTCCTTCTGGGCGGGAAGGTTGTCCCAGGACCCTGAGAAGCGGGTTGGGAACGCCTCTGAGCCGCCATGCCAGGGGCTGGAGTGTGGGAGGAGCTAGCTAGCACGATCCAGGCGGGGGCCCAAGCAGCTTGGCCCCGGGCCGCCATGCGGCCCGGGTGCGAGGGTCCCTGCCACGATTCCAGCCTAACACAGCCAAGCTTTCCACCACCTGCGCAGGTACATGGGGTGCGAGGCTCTCGGGCAGCTTTCCGATTTGCCGGGGTCCTGGTCTGATGGCCTCCTTCTGGGCGGGAAGGTTGTCCCAGGACCCTGAGAAGCGGGTTGGGAACGCCTCTGAGCCGCCATGCCAGGGGCTGGAGTGTGGGAGGAGCTAGCTAGCACGATCCAGGCGGGGGCCCAAGCAGCTTGGCCCCGGGCCGCCATGCGGCCCGGGTGCGAGGGTCCCTGCCACGATTCCAGCCTAACACAGCCAAGCTTTCCACCACCTGCGCAGGTACATGGGGTGCGAGGCTCTCGGGCAGCTTTCCGATTTGCCGGGGTCCTGGTCTGATGGCCTCCTTCTGGGCGGGAAGGTTGTCCCAGGACCCTGAGAAGCGGGTTGGGAACGCCTCTGAGCCGCCATGCCAGGGGCTGGAGTGTGGGAGGAGCTAGCTAGCACGATCCAGGCGGGGGCCCAAGCAGCTTGGCCCCGGGCCGCCATGCGGCCCGGGTGCGAGGGTCCCTGCCACGATTCCAGCCTAACACAGCCAAGCTTTCCACCACCTGCGCAGGTACATGGGGTGCGAGGCTCTCGGGCAGCTTTCCGATTTGCCGGGGTCCTGGTCTGATGGCCTCCTTCTGGGCGGGAAGGTTGTCCCAGGACCCTGAGAAGCGGGTTGGGAACGCCTCTGAGCCGCCATGCCAGGGGCTGGAGTGTGGGAGGAGCTAGCTAGCACGATCCAGGCGGGGGCCCAAGCAGCTTGGCCCCGGGCCGCCATGCGGCCCGGGTGCGAGGGTCCCTGCCACGATTCCAGCCTAACACAGCCAAGCTTTCCACCACCTGCGCAGGTACATGGGGTGCGAGGCTCTCGGGCAGCTTTCCGATTTGCCGGGGTCCTGGTCTGATGGCCTCCTTCTGGGCGGGAAGGTTGTCCCAGGACCCTGAGAAGCGGGTTGGGAACGCCTCTGAGCCGCCATGCCAGGGGCTGGAGTGTGGGAGGAGCTAGCTAGCACGATCCAGGCGGGGGCCCAAGCAGCTTGGCCCCGGGCCGCCATGCGGCCCGGGTGCGAGGGTCCCTGCCACGATTCCAGCCTAACACAGCCAAGCTTTCCACCACCTGCGCAGGTACATGGGGTGCGAGGCTCTCGGGCAGCTTTCCGATTTGCCGGGGTCCTGGTCTGATGGCCTCCTTCTGGGCGGGAAGGTTGTCCCAGGACCCTGAGAAGCGGGTTGGGAACGCCTCTGAGCCGCCATGCCAGGGGCTGGAGTGTGGGAGGAGCTAGCTAGCACGATCCAGGCGGGGGCCCAAGCAGCTTGGCCCCGGGCCGCCATGCGGCCCGGGTGCGAGGGTCCCTGCCACGATTCCAGCCTAACACAGCCAAGCTTTCCACCACCTGCGCAGGTACATGGGGTGCGAGGCTCTCGGGCAGCTTTCCGATTTGCCGGGGTCCTGGTCTGATGGCCTCCTTCTGGGCGGGAAGGTTGTCCCAGGACCCTGAGAAGCGGGTTGGGAACGCCTCTGAGCCGCCATGCCAGGGGCTGGAGTGTGGGAGGAGCTAGCTAGCACGATCCAGGCGGGGGCCCAAGCAGCTTGGCCCCGGGCCGCCATGCGGCCCGGGTGCGAGGGTCCCTGCCACGATTCCAGCCTAACACAGCCAAGCTTTCCACCACCTGCGCAGGTACATGGGGTGCGAGGCTCTCGGGCAGCTTTCCGATTTGCCGGGGTCCTGGTCTGATGGCCTCCTTCTGGGCGGGAAGGTTGTCCCAGGACCCTGAGAAGCGGGTTGGGAACGCCTCTGAGCCGCCATGCCAGGGGCTGGAGTGTGGGAGGAGCTAGCTAGCACGATCCAGGCGGGGGCCCAAGCAGCTTGGCCCCGGGCCGCCATGCGGCCCGGGTGCGAGGGTCCCTGCCACGATTCCAGCCTAACACAGCCAAGCTTTCCACCACCTGCGCAGGTACATGGGGTGCGAGGCTCTCGGGCAGCTTTCCGATTTGCCGGGGTCCTGGTCTGATGGCCTCCTTCTGGGCGGGAAGGTTGTCCCAGGACCCTGAGAAGCGGGTTGGGAACGCCTCTGAGCCGCCATGCCAGGGGCTGGAGTGTGGGAGGAGCTAGCTAGCACGATCCAGGCGGGGGCCCAAGCAGCTTGGCCCCGGGCCGCCATGCGGCCCGGGTGCGAGGGTCCCTGCCACGATTCCAGCCTAACACAGCCAAGCTTTCCACCACCTGCGCAGGTACATGGGGTGCGAGGCTCTCGGGCAGCTTTCCGATTTGCCGGGGTCCTGGTCTGATGGCCTCCTTCTGGGCGGGAAGGTTGTCCCAGGACCCTGAGAAGCGGGTTGGGAACGCCTCTGAGCCGCCATGCCAGGGGCTGGAGTGTGGGAGGAGCTAGCTAGCACGATCCAGGCGGGGGCCCAAGCAGCTTGGCCCCGGGCCGCCATGCGGCCCGGGTGCGAGGGTCCCTGCCACGATTCCAGCCTAACACAGCCAAGCTTTCCACCACCTGCGCAGGTACATGGGGTGCGAGGCTCTCGGGCAGCTTTCCGATTTGCCGGGGTCCTGGTCTGATGGCCTCCTTCTGGGCGGGAAGGTTGTCCCAGGACCCTGAGAAGCGGGTTGGGAACGCCTCTGAGCCGCCATGCCAGGGGCTGGAGTGTGGGAGGAGCTAGCTAGCACGATCCAGGCGGGGGCCCAAGCAGCTTGGCCCCGGGCCGCCATGCGGCCCGGGTGCGAGGGTCCCTGCCACGATTCCAGCCTAACACAGCCAAGCTTTCCACCACCTGCGCAGGTACATGGGGTGCGAGGCTCTCGGGCAGCTTTCCGATTTGCCGGGGTCCTGGTCTGATGGCCTCCTTCTGGGCGGGAAGGTTGTCCCAGGACCCTGAGAAGCGGGTTGGGAACGCCTCTGAGCCGCCATGCCAGGGGCTGGAGTGTGGGAGGAGCTAGCTAGCACGATCCAGGCGGGGGCCCAAGCAGCTTGGCCCCGGGCCGCCATGCGGCCCGGGTGCGAGGGTCCCTGCCACGATTCCAGCCTAACACAGCCAAGCTTTCCACCACCTGCGCAGGTACATGGGGTGCGAGGCTCTCGGGCGGCCAGTGCGCCATTTGGCGCCAGGCTTCGCCTGCTGGCCGCCCGGCCAGGAAGTTCTGGAATTTGGTTTCTCTGATATGCTGCATGAGACGCTCCGTGCTGAACCCACAGTACTCTGAGAATATGTATTAGTCCTTAAGCTTTTCAAAGGCATTTAATCTTCCTCTGAAGAACCTGTGGTCACTTTATAGTGCCGATCGCCAACATCAGCTCACTTAAAAGGCAAAATTCCGGGCTTTTCCAGCAGGATGCCCCATTACCTGATAGGATGAGGGATCAGCAGAGGGGTCACAGAAGGCATTACTGTGACACTGACTGGCATTCAAGAACCATACTCGGGGCTAGAATGTGTAAGGCATACGTGGAACAATGCCCTGACACTCTGACCCCATCGGACGGTTTAGAAGGGCCGGTGGAGTCTATGCAGGAGGCATGACAGTCTATAGGACGCTCTGGGCTGACCAGAGCAACCTCTGGCATAGTTAACACTGGCTGGCAACAGGCCTGGTTGGAGAGCGCGGTGGAGGCCTTGGCTGCGTGGAGCCTACTACTAAGGGGCACAGGAACTGGAGGGAGGCTGAGTTCTGGTCGGGTCACAGTTGTAATCCCTTGGCACAAATATCAATTCGGCTTTGACGCACCATGCCGGATTAGACCACAGCACAGTTTGGTGCTCTGGAGGACCAGGATAGACGTTGGACGGGCTCGGCTAGGCCTCAACCCCATCTGAGCCATATATGAGATATGCGTGGGTATGGACGAGCCGTGGCTGGGCTGAAACTCTCAACAGCAGGAACCAGAATGGATTGAAGAGCGGAGCTGGCCGAAGGACCTGCTGGAATGCGTGAAGCCCGACACCATGAAGGAGTCGGAGGGAGGAACCTGAACAGATCCTCTGACAGGACACTGACTCTACAAATAAACGCAAGAAGCATGGAGGTAAATAACCCAGAAGAGGCTTTGGAATGTGACCCACTGGAATACACTTGGCTCGGGTTGGGGCAGACCAGGCTGAGTCAGTTCACGTCATCCACTGGCAAGCCCAAGTGCTGAAACTGTGTGGGGGCCTGGCCGTGTTTGGTTGCGAAAAAAAAAAAAACAAAAAAAAAACAGTACAAAACACAAAATGCCAAGGCGAAATGGCCTGTGCTAGCAGGGAATGCAACACCCGACCAGCACTCCTCCCACTGGTTTAGGTGAGGGACAAGAGTGTGATGGGCAGAGCCGGGGAGAGATGCGATACTCATTGGTTCCAATAGAGGTCGGGGCTCAGAAGAGAACCAACCCAGGGGTTAAAACCATCAGCTGATCGGAGTGATGGACTGTGGCGGGCACTGTGCTTACTAGTAATACATGTAGGAGCCTGGACTAGGAATGCCTCAAAGTTTTTTTTAAGGGGATTCCCCTGAACAAAATGGAGGAATCAAAGCATTAATCAAAAAAAGATGGAAAATGGAGTAGATGAATCAACCACCTCAGCTTTATGCTTGCAGCGGAAAACTGGACAAGGGGAAACCCTAAGACGGACTATGTCAATCAGTGGACTCTGCACCAGCCTCATCATACCTGGACTGTTGCTGATGATATGTTGGTGCTTCTAATTGATCGAGGTGACGCTCTGCTGGCTCTGCCTACAAACCTGAGAGGGCCTCCCTAAGAGGCCGTTGAACTTGAACTGGACAAGTGGGATGCTGGACTCTGTATGGTGTAAACTTTTAATTAGGGAATCTCAACGGAACTTGAGCTGTGGTTATGCATCAAGGTGAAGGAATTCATGATGGGGGAAGGGTTTGGGGTGAAGGGGGGGGGAATCCCAGTACCTATGAAATTGTGTCATGTAATGCAATGTAATTAATGAATAAATGAATATTTAAAAAAAAAAAAAAAAAAAAAAAAAGAAAAATAACCAAACTGACTTAAAGTGGGTCTACTTCTTACTCTCAAAATGTGTCCGCATTCTAAACAATGGCTGTGATAAAATATTCCTGCAAATAGACTCTTGGCACTTGGTCTAGGCTGAAATACGGATGTTTTACAGGGCAAACCAACCCTCTTCCCAATACAGGTAGCCCTTGCTTTGTGAGACTTGCTTCAGTGACAGGCAGAATTACACAGTATAAACATGCACTTTTTATTTATCGTACAAGTTAATTTGTTTCTAAGAGCTGAAGATACTAACCAGTTGACATGACACTGTAAGAAGAGAATAAAACTAGGAATTGGGTGTTCTGGGGTTTTCATTTAGACTTTGCTTTCAAGTATGCTTTGTGTTCTTGGGGAAATCAATTTTCATTAAAAGGATGTAATATGTGAAAATACTTTGTTAACACAAAAATTCTTTAAAAAACTTGGCAGGTACATTCACATAATGTAAAATGTGACAATGTAAAACCTTGAGAATAAAATAAAAATTAGATGATACTATTTCTACTGTAATGAACATTTCTTGGCAAGTCAAAACGGCTCAGAATTCTACTATTCTAACTGCTCCAATTTTCCAAAATGCAGCAGCAGCAACTATTTTTGGCAAGCAACCCAAGAAAAGAATTTAAGGGGAAAATGTAATTCAGGCACCTTCAGTACCTATACCACTTGATGACTAATCACAACCACTATTAGCAGTAAATCAGGTACTGCAACATGCATTTTATCTAAGAAATCTCTTCAAAGCTTCAAAAATACAAAGTATATTTCCATGTGAAGTACAATTCCATTATATTATCTCTGTAAATCAACCTGTACGATCCCAGTGAAAAAGGTTGGTGGCAACGACTGGAACCAAAGCAACAATTTGCTTATATATTATTTTCTCACTTTCATGCCCTGGTGTGAAAACACCCTACATGTGGTATTCTCCTGGTGCTGAATTGTAGGAAGGAAAAAAGGTTCACAAATAATTTACCTCACAAGTATGGAAAATAAAAATTCTTCAGGTGTTAGGGTATTTTGTCAATGCAGGGAAAAACTTCATTATCAGATTTTCCAAGTCACTGTAATCAGATCCAGCTGAGTGGATCCATCCTGGTTGGACCACAGGGTGCCCAGATACCTGGTAACACAGTATTCTGTGTGTCTGAAAGTAGAACACTTTCCCTGAGTGGGGGCTTAATGGGAGCATCTGTCAATGGTACTGAAGAACCTAAGTGTTCTCTGCCTTTGTGATTTCTGCCTTAATTGCTTGGCTGGGGCTGTGTGAACTCCAGGCCTGACAGGCAGGACACCTGGCAGGTCCCATAGGCAGACCACTCCTCAGGAAGGAGGTCCCTGGTGCTTGATAAGATTCACTGCCCTATAGCTCATCGATTTGTACTTTTTGAAAGTTGCTTGCTTCAAACCCAAAAATAGAAGCCTGCTAAACCATGACTATATAATTAATAGCCTGAAATATAAGAACCCTGTGCTGTTCAACCTGGGCTCTCTCTGGCTCTTCTTCTGCCCTGCTGTTCCTGCAGCAGCCTGGGCTGCAGTGACCCCTACCCCTCCAGCCCTGCTGGAGGGGGTGGCTGGGAGACCAAGGTTAACCTGAATAAACTGTCCTTTATGCCTTAGCAAGACTTCAGACTCGCTGATTTTCTGGGGATCTAAAAAATCCGGCACAACAGTATCAATACTGTTTTATGGAGGGTTCGATTGTAGAGGGACGCACAACTGTTGAAACATTGAAACAGCACAATTAAGACTGGTGCATTTTACTATATATATGAATTTCTCAAAAGAAAAAAAACCTACAAACAAAGCATCAAATCTTAGCTGACAATACAAATGGATTATGTGTCTGGGTACATCTGTAACTTACTTTGAAATTAAAATAAAAATTAAGTGATAGATTTAGAAAAATTTGAGTGGATATCTGATATAGCAATCATAGCGAAATATCAGTTAAAGACTCAAGGTGATGAGTGTTTACTGCAACGTTCTTTCATCTTTCTAGATGGAAACCTTCTAACATTCCAAACTGCTGACAACAATTAGAAAAGGTCTTTTACTTGGGAAAAATATTCTTTACTACCTTTGCATTACTAATACCAGAAAATCACTAGGATAAAGACTTTTAAACACAACTTGGAAAACACTACTACAAAAAAAACCCAGCAATGAGACAGAACAGAAATGGAAGGAAGAGGTCAGGCTCTTGACCAAGGGTGGGGGCTGGAGACAGCAGAGGAGACCCAGCCAACTTCACAGCAGTCAGACTCCATCTGCACAGGAGACGGAAACAATGCAGGCTTCTGATCGCTACTGAATTACATCGTACGGACCGAAATTCCTGTCCTGAATATTTTTTAAATGTTCAGACTATGACAGTCAACTTGGAGAATAATGTTATCTGCTTAAAAGATCAAGTGTCATTTTGTCCCTTCAGCCTTCTCCACACGCTGGAGGCTGGTGGGACTGGTGTCTTTAGGGCAGAGCTGACATCGAACAGTGCAGCTTTCTACCTGGGTGGGAAGTGCTGAGTCACTTCTCTCATCAACCACCACCTCATCCTTGGAGATGAGGGCTGGGCCTATTTGTCATCATTCTCTCTGGCGCTGCTGTCTTTTTCTCTCCCGCCTACTGCAGCAGGCACCAAATAAATACAATCTGAGAAACGCCTTTGCTATCATTCTTAAGGTAATCAGTGAAACTGTAATCCCTGAGGAAAAAAAAATATCAAAACAAGGAACAAAGGGACAAGGATGTGGCAACTACCATCTTGTCCAGATGTTGTCCAAGCAGTTTCACGCTTGTCCCTTTTAAATATCTGGCTTCCAAGTGTGACCTCGCTCATATTTCCTTGACCGTCTCAAGCACCCTAAAAATCTGGAAACCACTGACATGAAACAGCTTAAGCGATTCCTCTGGACAATCAGCCACCTTCGGTTATCTTTACAAGGATTCCTGTGGCGTTTCAACAGTGAGCGTCAGAATGCAGGTCTCTATTTGGTGTAAGGGGAGAGTACCCCTACTGACAACTGACAGGGAAGACCCCACTCTGACAGTAAACTGTGTGTACTTGAAACTGCCCTCAACGAACACTCAACAGTAGGGGGTGGGGAAGAAATATTAAAAAAAAAAAAACCTCATTCTGGACGATTTTTTTTTCACCAGGCTGTCTTGCCAACCTCTTCCTGATCTCATGTATATTTACTGAATAACAAGGGAAGGAACTAAAGGATGAGAAGGGGAAGTTTAGGAGACCTGGTATATTTAATACAAGAAACTTACAGTGTAATTAAAATCACTGAAATTCTTCCTGGCCTCTCTCTCTTGATCAAAGCCAGTGAATCTGAAAGCAGCCCAGGAAGTACAGTAAAAACTGTTCAATAACAGAAAGACAGCAGATACTGTTTGGAAGCTATGACCTCAATAAAGCTGAAAGAGGTAACAGACTTGAGCTACATTAAAGACTCAGAGGGCCCAGAAAAGGCTGATTAAGGAAGGCTTCAAATTCCGAGGTCAAGACGGACAATCTGAGAAGCAACATCAACAAGGATGATAGTCCAAGCCTTCTCTTCTCACCATTTCTGGAAAGAGGAGGCCTGACCTTGCTCCCCTGTGGCAAAGTTTATGATTTTTTAAGTCACAAAGTATATTTGCTACTGTTCTGTTTGATGTATGTCTCAGACAAGCAGGAGTCCAGCACACCCTGACCTAGGGGGGTCATTTAAGAAGCCGGAATGGCCTGAGGAACGGGGCGAGGCTGGCCTGGCTTAGACTACAAAACATGGAGCCCAGGGTCATGTGATGGCTAGAGGCATGGTACAAAATCAATAAAATCATCTATGATGTCAACTCAAATGAGTCAAGCATAAAGCAGAATCCAGATAGGCAAAAAAAGAAAACAAAGAAAGCAGAACCAAGTTTAGAGCGGTTAGTAGACACTGCACCTCAGGGACAGCAGCTGAGGCCTACAACCCGCAGGCCCTGTACCATCTGTCCTTCCCACAACACCACCACTGCAAGGGGACTTCCGTCCCCATTTCAAAAATAAGAATGAAACTCAAGTGACTTTCATTTGCCAGGATCACACAGCCAGAGACTAACTAAGGCAACGGGGTCATACCTCCAGAAACCACATCTTTCCATCAACTGCATTCTTTTCCTCATCTTTTAGCACTTCTTTTCATTTTCTTTGAAAGGCAGAGGGACAAAGAGATTCCATATACTGGTTCACCTAGAACAGCCAGGACTGCACTATGCCAAAACCTGGCACACATGCAGCCCTCCGTGGAGGTTGGCAGAATTTCCAGTACTCGACCCATCAGCTAGAGCTGCTGTCTGTAACAGACTCCCCTCTTCCTGATGAGGATCATCTTGGTGACAAGAATCAGGGGAGAGCCGAGTTGTTAGCTGTGTTCCACCTGACGCACAAGCACCACAACAGGCAACGTCTTTAGGTGTCCTGCAGCATGTTTATGGTCAGGAATCCTGCATCTATATCTCACACAGATCCGAGCTTAATTTTATATCATACTTCATGTTATCTCACATGGACATCCGTCTTTTCTAGAATACCTGAACGTGGTTAGTTACCATGGGAATGAAGGTTGTGGTTCAGAATAAATTTACACAAGTAGTAGGCAATTATTCCAAGCTTGTAAAATGTGGGAATTTATTTGAAAGCTGCTTAATATGACCACTGATGCAATAAAAATCTAACAACTGCAAACCTAATTCAAAATGATTCAGGTCCCAAAATAGGATTAAGAGACAATTGTGAAGAATTTGCTTGTTTACAACAAAGGAAAGTAAAAAATGCGAAGTTGCAAAGTGAAATTTTGGAATACTGTTAATACTGATATTATACCATAAGAATATAACCAGGGGACTGGCATGTGGTGCAACCATGAAGATGCCACTTGTAATACAGGCACCCTGTATCAGGTGCTTGGACTGAAGTCCCAGGTCAATTTCCCATTCCAGTTTCCCGCTAATGTACACCCAGGGAGGCAGCAGGAGGTGGCTCAAGTACTTGGGTTCCTGCCGTTCAAATGCAAAACATGGATAGCTTCTGGCTTCTGGCTTCAGCATGGCCCAGTCCAACACGTTGCAGACATTTGGGGAATGTACCAGAAGGTGTAAGATCTCTGACTATATCTGTCTATGTGGGCAGGCCATGTCAGGCTGGATCAAAGCACCTGTCAGCATGCACCAAATCTGCTGGGAATGGGCCTGGTAGAAGAACTGTGGGCACTCCCCTGCTGGGTTGTAGCTTCTTCTGGTGAGCATTAGTGCCAGGACTGGGGATGGGACAAGTTGGTCAAGGCAGCAGCACCCATTGACAAATGTGTGGGCTGGGTATGGTGGTGAGGCGGGTTAAGCTAATCCGCAGCACCCATAGGTATGAATGAAAGCCTGATGGGTGCCAGAAGGACAGGGCTAGATTGTAGCATAAGCCAACACAGGAAAAAAAAACAGTGCTGGGTTGGGTATGGTGAGGACTACTGGGGGTTGACCCAACTAGGCTGTGGCACTCTGCTGGTGTGTGTGAAGACTGGGCCTAAGGTAAGGTGGGCTGGGCTGGGCTGGACTGGGTTGGGCCACAGCACCAGTCAGTTTGCATGAGATGGGGTTGTGGGCAGAACTAACCAAGCAACTGCATCCACCAGTATGTGCACTGGCTAATGCAGGAAATGAACCAAACCTAATGCTACACTGGCTGGCCCTCATGAGAAGTTGGGTGTCTGGGGTCATCTCAGGCGAATTTTCTTGAGGACTCCTCAGCGAGAACACTGGACTCAAATCTTGGCCACAGGGAATATCAAAATATGTGGTTCAACCTTGGAAAGTGAGTATTGGGACTGGGCCTCTTCAGTTACTGATGCCTGTGCAGTGGACAGCATGCCCAGATGCACATGGGGGACATGACAGCCACCTCATTTAGGCCAGCAGAGAATGTTGAGTGCCTTATCAGAGGAAGGAAAGCAGAGGATGGTTACACAACTCTCTGGGTCAAGCTTTACAGCAAATGTCTGGGTCTGTGGCTACACACTGAGGTCCACCTGCTCAGCCAATAGACCTTGGAAATATTTTCTCGACCCGGCTGCAACAAAGCTACAACAACTCAGAACTATCAAAACCACTTAAGAAATACCCTTGGAACACTCTTCCCCACACTGGGGTCTCTCAGGCATTATCAAATGACCGTCCCCCATCCCTGGATGAGGATGTAGTTTGACAGCAAGGGGCAGTTCTCTTCTCCCCAACCCCCTGAGCAGACCAGGAGAATAAAAAGAACTGAAACACTTGTTTCACTCTCATTCCTCCATGCCTTAACTCTCCCTACCCTAATCAGAGGCCACATGGGTGCATCCCTCTCAACTACATAAACAATATTAAAAATTAAATTAAATCAGTACTGACAGTGAGGAGGAAAAAAGGGAGACCAGTGTCTCCATGTAGCTAGAGAGGAGAAAGGAGTACAAGAGTAAGACCCGCAGGACAGTGGTGCAACTTCAGGAGAGAGCGGGAGTGCAACATCTCAGCAGCAGACCCGTACAGGAACAGATAATACAAGTAGTGGTGTGTGTGGCCAGTTTAAAACTCATCAGTGTGCTTCCAAAAAGCACAGATGGAAAAATTTCTTTTTTGGGGGGAGGGGAAATGTGTGTTGCAGACTACTGTGACTTTTTAAGAGAAAAGGAAAAATCCCCCTTAAAAAAAAAAAAACTCATGACCCATTTTAAGTGTTATCAACAACCTGAGATGACAGGAAATTCATGATGGGCCAATTCACGTCACAGCATGCTGTAGGAATCCCATGAGTTAATATAATAAGACAATAAATTTGATATATTTAACAGATGAAGAATGAACTTACGACCTTTTCTACATTAACACTCACTATGGCATTTCCCTTAGCTATAATTTCTTTAAAAACAACAGAACTCAGACAGGTACAACTGCACTCAAACACATCTCCAGCTAGTTCTCATGAACTACCCCCACACACACTCCTGCGAATATCGTTTTTCATTTGGGATCAGGCTCAAAACAAAATTTTCCAAATATGTTTTCACGCACAATGGCCTCTTGTCTGCACATAATAAAAACGCCACGTGGCACACAGGAATAGTATGGCTTGGACTGTGCTAACTTCCACCAGGCTAATAACAGCATGAATACAACGGAAGCCTGCTACCCAACATTCAGTCCCCGTTCTGCTCTGTTCTTCCCCCAGAGTGACTGCTGTGGGGGCTTCCAACAATGTGCATCCATCTTACCTGTTGTTTTGTGGCTGGCTCCTTCATCCAAAGCCACTTGTCAGGGTTACATGCCTCAATATAGCTGTGGTCAGATACTTTTAATGGCTGATAACGTAACTTTGTATGACTGGAACACTATTTACTCAGTCTACGCTGGAATTTTGACGGACATCTCGATTATCCCCAGCTCTGATCTACTATGAACACAGGTGGCAAGTACTACTACTCCACAGGTTTTTGATGTATGCATCTATGCGTTTGTGGTTAACACATTCCTGGAAATACAATACTACATCTTGGGGTGTTTCTTCTGTGTACTTTTAACAGATTCTACCAAACATTATTCTAAAGTGATTTCTATCTTCCTACCAGAGTCGCCAGTCTTCCTCATCCTACCAACACTAGTACTGTTAGCTTTTGTAACCATATCCATTCTGGAGTGCAGTGGGACTTCACTGTTTTTAATCTGTACTTAAAACTGCAACTGACGGCTTTCTTTCTAATATTTGGTAATCATCATTTGCCATTGTCTCCTGTTTTTAGCTTTATTTACCTAAGTGATCTGTGCAAGTCTTTACAGAGTCACACGGGAGCTGGCAAAGTTTCTTTGTGAAGGATCAGACATAAGTATTTCATGCCATGTGGTCTCTGTCACCACCCAACTCGCTTGTGGTGGCAGGAAAGTAGCCATGGCTGCTACAGCAACGAATGGCTGTAGCTGTGCGCCAATAAAACTTCAAGTGAATCTCATCAGTCTAATGAATCACAGAATACTGTATGACAAAATGATATATACATAATTTTTAACTAACAGGCTGTGCACAAACAAGCAATAAGCAAGTTTCAGCCTGCAAAGTGTATTTTGGCAGGCTCTGCTTAAGATACCACTGTTGTCAACATCATTGTCTTCATAAAAAAACCACCTTCTGGTTTTGCTGTCCTCTGAGTATTTTAGTTTGAACCTCAAGTAGATCCAGTAGAAGCACTACAGAGAGGTGTGAGAAATAATCACTTCATGGACAGACAAGCTTGGGAATGAACACAGGGGAGGGCAACAGTCACCAAGCAAGCATGATGGTCTCTGTGACTCATAAGGACCCCAGCAATCACCACATGACACAGGCAGAGGAGATGGAGGCATAGAGGGAGGAAGGCAAGACTTGGATTAAAACGAAAGACAGAGGCAGGCACAGGTGCCAAATGAAATGGGAGTCCCCATACTCCCAAGGTCAACAGACATCATGGGTTACATGAACTCTGTGACAGAGTGTATGGTCTACCCAGTGACACTGCAGGAAGTATGGCATTCTTTGTGCTCACCAAGATGGAATCCCCAACAGTCTTGCTCTTTTGTTTCCTCTGGAGAAAAGAATGTGGCCATTCAACTTTCCACTCTGAAACCCAAAATGGGCACCCAGAGAATAAGCTTTCATGCACAAAGAAAACTCAATGGTCCCAACAACTCCAAAGCACAGACGCTTAAGTTTTTCACCAAATACAGTGCACTGTGGAGCACAGTGACCATCCCAAGGCAGTAGACAACTGGGTATCCAAGCAGTGTGGGGATTTCTGTGAAATGACAGAAGACCCTAAGGGGTTTTAACTAAAGCAGAGAAATGGGAGTGAAGCAAAACAAGGAAAAACAGCAACTACGTCTCTGTGGGTATTTTCAGCAAACAAGTGGCGGGGGTGGGTGTGGGAAAAAGGAAGAGACAGTGTGTGTTGTGTGACTTCCAAGTCAGAGCACCTGCAGGGGAGAAGGGGACTGACTGCTGCCTTCCAAGCACACCAACCCATGAAGTGATTATTTCCCACTCCTCTTTGTAATGCAGAATTCTATTGGATCTACCTGAGGAGAAAAAGGAGGAACGGTTACCCCCACAGCAACTACAGCATTGGCTGACCTGGGAGAATTAAAACAGCAAGTCCCTGACCTGAGCTTTAGTGAGAGCCATGGTGCCCCCCACCGCTGCTTGTGGGTGACCTGTGCAACCCACATTAGGGGGCAACAATGCTAAGGTCAGGGTCAATGCTAAGGATTAGGGTCACTATGCAGGAATTTTACAAGTATTAGTTCTTTTTAATCCTCAAAATGCTCCCAAAGAGGTAGGCACTCTATTTCATGGAGGAACAAAATGAGATTCTGAGAAGCTAGGCAAATTTCCTGACAGTCACATGGGTAGGAAATTCAAGATTCAGAATGGGAACCTAAGCCGTCTCGTCTGACACTGTGCTGCCCATCCAGGTTCAACCACAGCTAACCCAGATGGTGCACAGGAAATCATCCACATACCTTGCACGGTGAGCTCTGCTTGGGCCTCAATTGTCTCATTGCCACTGTCAGCAACACAGGAATACGTCCCAGCATCATTCTCAGTGACAGCACTGATCTCCAGGCTACCCCCTGCCAGGAGGACAAGTCTTTCGGAGCTGTTAAAAAAAAAAAAAAATATATATATATACACATACATATACACACACACATACATATGGATACATTACAGTAGTAAGAAAATACACAAGAAACTCACACCAAAAAGACTTCAGCAGTATTATTATCTTTATGGCTATAGATAGACTAACATAAAATTATCAGAGTTCAATTTAGTTCAATTTGCTTCACTCCTATTTTGCATCCACAAATGTCACAAACAAATCAAACATCTCAATGAGTTATCTCTGACGCTGCTAGTTATCTCCCAGGCCGTCCCCTAATCTGTCCAGGTTTGTCTTCACAGATTGCGTATTTCTGAGGTCTGCATTAAGCTGAGAGTCACTTCAACACTGCTATGTCACACTGAGATGACTAACAGAGGGAAGAACAAAGAGGGCAAACCATCAGATCTGGCACGGGGTCATGGGGCCGGCCCAGTCTCCTGTGGTGGACTGGCTAGGAAAGGGAAGGGGAGGCGGGCAATCACCAGAGAGCAGCTTCCTGGGCCAGGACGCAGCGTGAGTCACTCTACTGCCAACAGGGATGCTGGGGAACCCTGGTCAGCCCTATACGGTGATCTACGTCTATTTACAGGGAAACAATTAATGCCCTAACACTGAGGAACGAGGAGCAAATAACATGCCAACCAAACTTTTTAATAAGAATTACAAACTAAATCAAACACACAAAGTTAGTTGAATCTGACAAGGGATACAATGAATTCAGGGAAACTAAATCTGACACTAAAGCCACTTCCATTGATGACCTGCACACAAAACACAGCATCAGACACAAGAATAAATGTACAAGTGCAGATAATTATTTTTGAAGTTCTATGTCTAAAACTGTATTTCACAGGCTAGGTTTGTCTGTCGAATCTTAATATTGCTAACATTTGCATTCCATATTGAAGCTCAACAAAAAAAAAAGTTCTGGTTAACATGTGGCTTTTCATATATAATTTTTGTGGAAGAAAACATAGAGGAAATAACTACCCAGTCTCTAAGTAAATAAAGTGCTATTCTGGCTTAAATTTCAGCACACTGCAAGCCTGGCTAATTGAGCTTCCTGAGACTGACAAGTAAGATTAAGTTTCCGGACACAAAAAACTGAACACCAGAACCAGGCTTGGTGATGTCTCTGGGAAATAGTGCCCTAGAAGGTCAACTCTATCAAGTGGCCTTCCTGTCTGACACATCTCAATTACAGTCCCAAATCCCACCTCCATGTGATTACGAGGCACAAACGACTGGGAGAAAAATCAATACAGGAAACAGTTTTGTTTGGTGCCTTACAAAATGCGAGAAATTCATAAAAATTAAAATCCTACACTTGACACTGGCACAGAACTGCTACTAAGTCTTGCGACTGAAAAACAGCCCATGAATGAGAAATCAGGAATGGAGTCTTACCACACC
>NW_026699443.1:0-42358 GCF_030435755.1 Ochotona princeps
CCAGTGGGATAATTTTGATAGCCTGTTCTGGGCTGTTTCCTTTCATGCGTCTTGTGCTTACCTGCAGGGTCTGTGTCCCGCCAGAGGAGTTGCCAGGCTTCTCCATTAGAACCCCTCAGAATGCCAGATTTAGTGCACACCAGTGGGTCCACGAACCAGCACCACTCAGTTCACCTCCTGTCCCAGTAGGAATAGTGGCTTTTCCTGGCTGGCCCCCAACCCAATCTGGGTCTTGCTGTTGGATGTTTCAGCCCAGCCACAGATCATCCATACAGCTCACACATTGTTCAGTAAGGGCTGAGACCCAGCCTAGTCCATCCCACATCTACCCTGGTCCTCCAGAACACCCGAAGGTGTTGCAGTCTGGCCTGGCCCATTGCATCCAGTCCACACTTGTGCCAAGGGAGACTGCAACTGTATCCTGACCAGAACACAGCTTCTCTTCCAGTCCATGCACCCTTGGTGGGCACCTCAACCCAGCTAGGGTGTTGCCTTAGTTCCCCAACTGGTCCTGTTCCCAGCCATAGATGGTTGCTCTGACTCAGCTTGGCGCTGCCCCTCACCTGTCCCGACCCTTGCCTTAGACACTGTGGCTTAGTGTCAGTGGCTCACGTAGACCAGTAGGTGCAAGAACCTAGCTCGGTATGTCTTGTGCTCCATCCTGGTTTCTGATTTTACATATGGGCAAAGGTTTGCTCAGTTTTGCCCAGTATGCCCATTCCATTGCCAATTCATACATTGACCAGCTGTTGGAGCGACTTTGTCCAGCTTGTCCGACCCCCAAATCTGAATCACGAGTTTACCAGTTGAACTATGACCCACCAGGGGAGTTTCCCAAGTTCCTTCACTAGATCCCCTCCCAGACCTAGTTCTCATACATGCCATTGGGTTTTAGGCCAGTGCCCGGCATAGTCTGGCCTTCCTTTTGGCCTTGCATGAGCTGGTGAACATTGCAGCCCGGCCCACCCCACACCCTATTCAGAATGCACATTCGGGTTCTACTGCCTTGACCAGTTCAGACTGTTGTCAGTTCTTTAATCTGTGATTGATGACAGGCTACTTGGTCACACCTAGTTTAGTCCATCACCACTCCATCTCTTGAACTAACCCATGGGGTTAGAATTTCCATATGGTTTTGTCCACACCTCCCCCACAGAATCTTCCCCCTGATATGGTTCTTTTTTTTTTTAAGATTTATTATTTTTATTACAAAGTCAGATATACAGAGAGGAGGAGAGACAGAGAGGAAGATCTTCCATCCGATGATTCACTCCCCAAGAGAGCCACAACGGACTGGTACGTGCCGATCCGATGCCGGGAACCAGGAACCTCCTCCAGGTCTCTGATGTAGCTGCAGTGTCCCAATGCATTGGGCCATCCTCGACTGCTTTCCCAGGCCACAAGCAGGGAGCTGGATGGGAAGTGGGGCTGCGGGATTAGAACCGGCGCCCATATGGGATCCCAGGGCTTTCAAGGCGAGGATTTTAGCCACTAGCCCACGCCACCAAGCCCGCTGATATGGTTCTCTAGTGTGTTTGTTAATGTCATGGCCCTGCCTAATGTGACCAATCTCCGCTGGGTCCGTTCTGTTTCCAGGTCTGTCATCCACTTGAACCAATTGGTATTGTGTTCCAGATCAATCCTGCCCACTTCTTACTCCATTTTCATGCAAACCAGTGGGAGC
Source organism: Ochotona princeps (assembly GCF_030435755.1). Taxonomy (NCBI): domain Eukaryota; kingdom Metazoa; phylum Chordata; class Mammalia; order Lagomorpha; family Ochotonidae; genus Ochotona; species Ochotona princeps. Next base: position 1,685 of record NW_026699443.1, read on the forward strand.
TACAGCCTAGTTGGGGCGTCTCCCCATAACCCCCCACCAGGCCTGCTCCCTTCCCTAGTTCCCATGCATGCCAGTATGTACCACAGGCTTGTTTAGTCTGTCCCACATCCCATTAAGCTCTGGTACTTGTCAATGGGCATTGAAACATGGTTCAACTCAACTAACCTACTATCCAGGCCACACACATACTGGCAGGTGCCTTTCTGTCTAGCCACCCCTGTGCCTGTCCTGGTTTTCATGCTCTCCAGTGGGAGTAGCTAACCATGAAGGAGGTGCCCACTATCTGTCTACTAGGCCACTCCAACTTCTGGATTATGCACTCTCCAGGTGGTTCTGGCATTTAACTTAACAGAATTGGCCCTCGGTGCCAGCCTCTGCCATCTGATGTGGCAAAGCCCAACCAACCCTCACCCACTCTAATTTCCTGATTTCTGTTTTTTTCTGTGAGTTGAGGATTGCTTGATCCTACCAAGTCCACCCCCTTCTGGGTGCATCTCGGCCCACCCACATCCTATTTTAGGATGCACCTTCGGGTGGTGCTGCCTTGACCTGCCAGATTGCCATCGGTTTCTTTACCCATAAGTGATGGTAGGTGCCATGGTCACGCCTAGCTTAGCCCATCGCCACCCCAACTCATGAGCTAGCCTGTGGGACTTGTATTTCCATAGGATTGGGCTCACCTTTCCCCCATAGAGTTTACCCCTCGACTAAATTCTCTCACTCACTAGTTGGTATCTTGACCCTGCCAAATGTGACCAGTCCACTATTCCACCACCCAGTCAAGTAATGGTACATAGCCCTACCAGACAGGCCCCCATCCACAGCTTTGGTGTGGACTGGTGTGTGGCATTCAGTGATGCTTTATGCTAACAACCCATCTCAGGATTCCTAATTTGGCTGGTGAATCAGTCTGGCCCAAATAGATCTTTTGTATATTCCCCTTGAAGTCATCAGGTCTCAGTTCCACTCTTGCCCTGAAGTTTCCTGACCATGTTATTGGTAATCACGAAGAATTCATGTCTCACCTATACTAAAGCTGGCCTTATTCATGGGTGTCCCTAAGCAGCTATTTCATATTGTAAGAACCCCAGAGCTTGCTGCTGGGCCACCAGCATGCAGAGCCTGGCACCAGTTGATGCACTGGCCGCCCAAATCCAAGGACTCAGTCCCTGCCTTTCGGCAGCGACCTTGGCCTGAGTCCCCTGCATAAGATCCCACCCGGCAGGGGCATCCCGCCACAGCCACACTGTGGGGAATTGCAAGCTGCCCCCATCCCCAAGGTCCGGAATCCTGGAATTCTGACAAGTTTTAATTTACTAACGTTCTGACAGATGTTTGAATCACTTCCAGGTGATGGAGAAGTTTAGTCTGGGCTCAAAATCCTATTTACCTCAGTAAAAGAGGGCATTTTGGAGTATGGTATGGTGGCCATGCAGCTAAAGTCCTTACCTCGAATGCTCCAGGATCCCATATGGGCTCTGGTTCTAATCCCAGCTGCTCTGCTTCCCATCTAACTGTGTTTGTGGCCTGGGAAAGCAGTTGAGCATGGCCCAAAGCTTTGGGACCCTGTACCCACATGGGAGACCTAGAAGATCTCGTTGATCATGGTTTTGGTTCAGCAAAGATCTAGCCATTGTAGTCACTTGGGGAGTGAATCATCAGACACAAGATTTTCATCTCTGTCTCTTTTCCTATCTATCTTTCTATTTATCTGTTTGACTTTGCAATGAAAATAACTACATAATTAAATAGGGAATGTTTGTGTTTCATCAACACTCGATGTTCAGCTGTGACTTGATATTTACACTGTGTGAGCATTATGAAGAGAACTTTCAGTTTTTGTTGGCACTTTCTCAGGAACATAAAGCAGAGCTTGGTATTTGGACAATGCAGCATGTGGACACCATGTTGACTCATGAAGCTGTATGCTCAAGATTCCAGTTTTCCTGACTGCAGCAGAGGTCATAATAATGTTTGGTCTCTTCTCCATGCATAGCTTTGAAACTTTAGTTTATTAAGCCCGCAGCTATTTACGACCAGAATATTGAACGTATTTTATGTATTTATTTGTTAACAAGTAGTTCGGGGAGAGGAGATTCAGCTTTGATGTGCTTGTGTACTCTGCAAATGCCTTCAATATCCATGACTACACTGGGTCAGAAGCTCAGAAGTTCAACTGAATCCAGGTCTTCTGAGTAGAATGGAGGTACCCTGTTAGATGAGCTATCCCTCATGCAGCCTAGGATGTGTAACAGTGGAAATTTAAAGTGAGGAGGCAGGCCCAGATATGTGACACAGATACTCAAATATAAGGGAAATGACTTAGCTACTATGCTGGAACGCACGTCCATATGCAGTTATTATAATATCCTGGGTCGGGGCACAACTAAGTAGCCTAGCAGTTAAAGATCTTGCCTTGTAACAAAGGAATCCCATATGGGCACTAGTTCTAATATTGGTGGCCCTGCTTCCCTTCAACTCCCTGCTTGTGGCCTGCAAAAGCAGTAGAAGATGGTGCAAATCTTTGGGACCCTGCGCCCTTGCAGGAGACCCAGAAGAGGCTCCTGGCTTCTGGCTCCGCACTGGCTTAGCTTAGGCCAATGCGATCACTTGGGGAGTCAATCATTGGATGGAAGTTCTTCCTCTCTGTATATCTGATTTTTTAATAAGAACAAATATATCTTTAAAAAATAGTATGCTGGGTTCTGTGTGTAAAGGTGATATTTGCTCCTCTTGCCCATACTGTGATCCAAAACTGGAAGGTGAATTCACATGCATTCTTTCACCAATGCATTTTCTTACTCAAAAAACATACCCAAGAGTGACCTACATTTTTGAGAACAAAAGAGATTAACTGATGTCTTTAGCTTCTTAATTCTGTCAGAAGTCTAGAAATTTCATGAGATCTAGAGAAGTGAGTGGATGGATCCCTGCGAACCTCACAGCTTTCCTCAAGTCTCAGTTTCCTCAAGTGCTTATGGAGGAAAATAATTGCTGGTTTAGGAGATTTATGGAGACCACAAAGGCCCAGGAAAATTCTTCACAGTGACAAGGGTTGCGTCATATTTGTAGACAAGGTTAAGCCACCGGGTTTCCACAATATTATGGAAACTCCAGATTGCCTTTGAATTCTGCACTTCAAATGTCTTCTCTCTTTTTCTCCCAGGTACCTGCAAATTTTGAGATTCTGAATAATTAAAGTATAATAGTATTAAGCTAGTTGTAATTGCATTTTGTTCAATTTACTTCAAATGTATCGATATCAAGTTTACTCTGTTTACAATAATAATCACATATCATTTCATTTCCCTTCACAGGGTATCTGGGATTTAGACATGAAATGTTTAACAAAATATGGAAATATGTGGGGGTGAGTATTTGGAAAACTTCCTCATTCTGGTGAGGTACTCACTGTATAAGGGACAATCTTAGTTCAGAGCCTTTTGACATAAGCGTATCCAGGGTAAAGTTGTAAAGGCTTATTCTACCAAAGACTGCATATACCCCAGGTGTCAGTGTTTGAATTTGGTGTAAATGTTGTAGGTCATCGACGTTTTAAGCTGTTGTTGGCCAAGGGGCCCCAATCTGAACAGGGCATGGTTGTTTTATATTTTGGTTGCTTTTGGATCAATAATTGGGTATAATACATTTTTCCAGGACATTCTAATATGCGTTGTGTCTGCGTGATAGCATATCTTCTGTCTGTTGATTCCTTTTATTTATTTTTTGATGGTTATTTTATATTTTTTATTATCTTTTGGACAATCTTGACATAGTTAATTATGGTAAAAAGGTTCAAGGGCTACAGGGAAGTGGGTAAGACTATTATTTCCATATTGTTTCCTTCATGTATCTGAGGTAAAGGAGGTTATTAAGGGAGAGGCCCCACCCAGTTTCCCACCAACCCCAAGTCCCGGTTGCGGGGCATGCTCTGAGATACTTGCTTAAGTGGTTTTGATAGTTCACCAGTCATGAATCGCTGCCAGTCTTGCCACTCCAAGCACTATGAGGTCGTTGAAGAATCTACTGGTTGACACAGTCCAACATAGAGACTTTGTTTGTCCAGTATTTCGCTGCCAACATATAGCTGAGGTGGTTGATTGACTTGTTCTTTCTTCTTTCTTTTCTTGGTTAGGGTTCTGAGTCTGCCATTTCAATTGGGGAGATCTCCAAAGAAACTTTGTCTGAGGTGTTCCCAGACCAGATTCTTGTTTGTTCTAGCAAGCACAGGGCCCGGCACAGTCCATCACCATGATCAGCTGGTGGTTGCAGTTGTTGGTTTGGGTCTGTTTTCAGTCCCGACTTGCACTGGAACCAATGTTGCAGTCCAGCCTGGTTCTGCCCAGCACATGCTCGGCTCTCACATAGACCAGTGGGAGCTGCAGCCTAGTTGGAGAGACCCACAATAACCCCCATCAGGCCCACCCCCCTACCCTGGTTTGCCAGTATGTGCAGCAGACTAGTCCTGTCTGTCCCACATCCCATTTGGCTCTCGTACATGTCAATGGATATTGAAGCTTAGTTCCATCTAACCAACTCAACTATCCAGCCCTCACGGATGTTGTTGAGTGCCTCTCTGTCTAGCCACCTCAGCCCCTGTCCTATTTTTCATGCCCTCCCGTGGGAGTAGTGACCCAAGAGGAGGAACCCACTATTTCCCTCCCCATTCTCTCTCAGTCCCGGTTTATGCACTTTTTGATTGGTTCTGTGATTTGATTTGACAGAGTTAGTCCCCAGTGCCAGCTTCTGCCAGCTGATGCTGCGGCTAAGCCCAAACAACCCTCACCCACTCTAATTTATGCTTGCACCAGCAGGAATAATCAGCCCAGCCTGGCTTTTCTCTGATCTAGTCCACATGCAGTGCACAGGTGTTGTAGCCCTGCTTAGTCTGGTCTGTCCCCATTCCAGCCCACGCTCTCCAGTGGGAGTAGCTGTCTGGCGAGGGAACCACCCCTTAATACCCTTGCTGGCTCTGCCCCCTCCCTTCCTGGTTCTCACATGTGCTGGTTGGGTGCTGCAGTCACATCCAGTACAGGCAACCTCACCCTAGCATTCCATATTGTGCATTGGTTTTTGTCGCCACCAAACCTAGCTCGATCCACACTCTGTTCTGGTGTTCAGATTTGCCAGTGGATGACATGAACTGATTCAGCCTGGTCTGCCCCCGACCCATGCCAAGTGTATGCCTGTGGGAAACTTTTCATTCTTAGGGTGGGGGGCGGCCTGAAACTTCTGCAGGGTGGCGACGGCAGGAGGCGCCCCTTGGAGGTGGAATTCGGCCAGGGACCCAGGCCAAAGCGGATGGTGGGCGGGCCCTTGGCTTTGGGCGAGCTCTGAGGTCTTTATGATATGGAATAGCTGCTTGGGGACACCCATGAATAGGGCCAGCTTTAGTGTAGGTGAGACAGGATTCCTGGTGCTATCCAGGAACAGGGGCATGAAACTTTAGGGCAACAGTCATAGTTCCCCTTGCAACTAGTCTGGACTGGGACTGGATGCACCAGGCCAGGCCAGACCCCAACACCGTCTGCTGTCCTGGAGGACAGGGTAGATGTGGGACAGACTAGGCTAGGTCTTAACCCCTACTGAGCCATTTGTGAGCCATATGTGGGTATGGACGAGCCATGGCTGGGCTGAAACATCCAACAGCATGAACCAAAATGGGTTGAAAGTCAGCCAAAAAAAAGCCACTGTTCCTGATAGGACAGGAGGTAAACTGAGTAGTGCTGGCTCATGGACCCCCTGGTTTGTGCAAAATCTGGCACTGGGAGGGGTTGTGATGGAGGAGCTTGGGCAACTCTTCTGGCAGGACACAGCCCCTACAGGTAAGCGCAAGAAGCATGATAGAAACAGCCCAGAATAGGCCATGGAAGGTTTCCCACAGGCATGTTGATTGCTTTTAAGAAAGTATCTAAATCCTGTTACCTAAAGATAATATTTAAAATGTGATTTTGAAAGAATGATTATTGGTCAAGCTGGCATGGTGGTATAGATGGTTATTTCTCCACCTATTAGTCGTGGCATTTTATATGAACTCCAGTGTGTGTCCAGCTGCTGCACTTCTGATCTGACGCTCTGCTGACTGCTTGGGAAAGCAGTGGAGACTGACTCAAAAACTGGGCCCCTGACCCATATGGGAAACTAGAAAGAATCTCCTGTTCACATATTTGCTTCAGTTCAATTCTGGCATTTATGGCCAATTGGGGAGTGAATCAGAAGATTGAAAATCTTCCTTTTTGCATCATTTCTTCTCTCTGTGGAATATACCTTCAGAAAAATGAATGAGTGAATTGAATTCTTTAGAAAAGAGAGAATAACTGATAGGTACTAGTAAATATGTTGTATATATACATCATATCTATGCAATATATATGCCTATATGTATGTATTAGTCTCTGCAAGTGTATGGGTTTTTTGTTTTGTTTTGTTTTGTTTTGTTTTTCAAAAATTTAAACCAATAGTTTTAGCAAAGATAAGTATACAAATTTCTTTACTTTTTTCCCCCTGAATCTAGTGAGTAAACATAGGGTTATTTAAACTATTTGGTCTCTCTTGGGTTGATATACTTGATGACATACAGGGCACACTTTTCATTTTCAGCATTCATAAAGAGGTATAACTGATAGGATTGGAACCTATGTGCAAATGGGAGAAGACTTTGCCTCTTCCTATTTTTTTTTAAATTTCAGATCTTGTCTCATCAAACTCTTAGAGCTGGTCCAGGAGCTTCTGAGGTGACATGGCCTACAAAAGTGTTCTAAGAACATGCAGCACTGGACCTCTTTTCACTCAATCCTAAATTCCCCTTGCAGGATTTACTATTTGTCAGTCTTAAATGATTCACTTGCCTTTGTGTTTTAGTTGCATAATATCTTTTTTAAAAAAAATTGCGAGACATACAGAAAGAAGAGCATCTCTGCCATTAGTTGTTTCATGCCACCAATGCCAAAGAATGCTAGGGGTGGTAGGTGGGAGGAGCCAGGAGCATAATCCAGACCTCCCATGAGGGTGACAGGAAGCAACCACCTGTCACCTTCTGTACCTCAGGATCTTCTTTGACATAATATGGAATCTGGGGTTGGATCTTCAATTTGCACTCAGCCAATCAATGCAGTATAGGATGTGGTGACTGACTGCCATCGTCACTAGTAAGGAAATGCTCACTCCCTTATTTGACTTCATGCTGTTGTAAATTTTCTATTTTTCTTCCTGTTCTTCATCTTGTTTTATGGATTTCATGTAAAGGTATGTATGGTAGCTGTGTAAGAGACTATCATATCCAGACATGAAGACACAATGTAGTATGCATCTCAAGTTCAAAATCACAAATGGACTCACAATGAAAGTGTTACATATACCATAACAACAGGATGCTGGACTCTCTGCTACTATGTATACATATAATATCAGGATACTTAAAGAGCAGAATGTTGGACTTGTGACTGTTTATGAAGGACTTCACCATAGTAATATAGTGGAAGGGTAATCTAAGCATTTATGGAACTGTATCATAAAATAACAAAATGGGAAATTGAAAAAATAATGAAATACATAGTATTACAAAAGGGTTTGTTGAAATTGTGTATGATGAACAAACTATGCCTAAGCTGAAACTTTACCTCAAATTCAGCTTATCTTTTCCTTAGTGAAATTTGAAATTCTCTTATCTTTTAAATTCTTTGAACCTAGATCTAAGAAATGCTCTAAAATTCTTTCAAAATATTTATTGATTATGTTTTCATAATCATAATGGCAAAGAGAAACAGAGAAAGAGATATTTTCCCTTTGGGTTTTGAGTCCCTGTGTGGCCAAATAGCTTGTATGAGACCAAGAAAGGCAGGAGCCAGGAGGCTTATTCAATCTTCAACATGGATGTCAGGATCACAAACACATGGGCCATCTTCTGCTGCTTTCCCAGGCTGCTACTTGTGAGCTGATTTTAATGTTGAGCAGCCTTTCCGGTGATGATTTTCAATTGCTATGCCACCATGGCAGCAATCTAGTATTCTTTCTATATGTGTGATTTTCATGATGAGCTGTTTAGCTTCTAAATTTATTTTACTTTTCTTGAGTGATCTTGCCTTTATGAAGACAAGTGTGTCTTCTGTGGCTGGAATCTTACTGTACATCCTACTCTAACTTGAACCAAAAAGGGATGTTGCTGTGTGTTATACAAAAGGAGTATGAGAAACATGACATCAGGATCCAAGTGTGGTTCCTGGGCTTGGCTGTGGCTATTGCATTAGGCTTGTTGTGTTTAATCATTTCTGTTTTCTCGTAATAGATTGTATGATGGTCGACTGCCTGTGCTGGTCATCACTGATCCAGACATGCTGAAAACTGTGCTGCTGAAAGAATGTTACTCCAGCTTCACAAACCGACGGGTAGGCATGCTTATTATTCAGGTTTAAGTATTAATTGTTAAGCTTTTATTCTTACATATTATATAGTACCAAAATTATCAGGGAAGTTTCATGTGTGTTTCATTTTGTTTTTCATTTCATTTCATAATTAGTGTATTTCTCTAGTGGCAAGTAGAAAACAAACATTATTCAGATCAGATTTCATGTTTCACTTCTCTCTCTCTCTCTCTCTCTCTCTCTCTCTCTCTCTGTGTGTGTGTGTGTGTGTATGTGTGTGTGTATGTAGCTAGCCACATGGAGCAGATATATAGATTTGTGTAACTAGCAGCACAAACAAGATGAGACTTCTTTCATTACAGAGATTCCCTCTTACTATTTTGTTGGAGCCACAACATGCATCTCATCCATTACTTTTAATAGATTCCTTAATAGATTCCCTATAAGAATTTTTACTTTTTTACTTAGATTTTGCCTAATGTTCATTTTATTTTTTCAAAGCTGAAAGAAAAAATATTTATTTAAATTTTTAATTTTTAAAACTGTTTTTTGGATAAAGTTTAGTTGGCGCTGGAGTCTCTTCCCTTTCCTCCAAGTTCTCTCCCCTCTCCTCTTTTATCCCCTCCAATCTCACAATGTGTGTCTTCCATGAATTTTCCCAAGTCCATTATGATGCCACTGGAGTGTTTCCCAATCATGTAGGAGACAATGTCCCTCTTCTCACTATTGCTTGTACTGCCCATAAATAAGGGCCCTGGTATACAAGAATTAACTCACAACAAAATGACTGACAGTCTCATGCATGCCTTTTGTTCATTGTGCTTTTGATATCAAATCTAAAAATTATTTGCCTAGCACTTCTGTTTTTTTTTTCAATTTTATGGCTATGTTTTATGCATATAATCTATTTTGACCTAATATTTATGTCAGGTTTGAGGTTTAGACTAGTGTTAATTTTGGAGTATGTGCTACCCAATTGTTTCAACACTCCTTCACTCACTTCCTCAAATTGCTTTACCACCTTTGAAAATCAGTTAGTAGTGATTGTGTGGGTCTAGGTTTCATCATCTGTTCTGTTGTACTGATCACTCTGTCTAATCCTCCAATAATGCCATAGTGTCTTGGTAATGGTAGCTCTATAATAACCCTTAACATGTGAAGTGAATTCTCCCATTTTATTTTTCAGAACTGGCTTAGCTGTTCTTGGTCTCTCGTCATTCCATACAAAGTTAGGATAGCTCATTTTTATCTACAACAAACCACAGATGAGCTGTGTTAGAGTCTGTGTCCTTAGAGTTGTGAGTCTGTCAGTCTATAACCATAGCATGCCTCTCCATTGTGTTAGGTTTCGTGGATTCCTTTCATTAACATATTGCTATCAGTATATATATATATATATATATATATATATATATATATATATATATATATATATATATTCTATCTATCTACCTATCATCTCTCTATATATATCAGCATCTATATCTATATCTGTATCTGTTAAACTTTCTACTTAAATTGTTTATTTTTATCAGGAGTGATTGAAATTGTATTTGTATGATGTCTTCATAAGCTTTTACATGAAGGTGATTTCTGTGCATTGGTTTTGTGTTCTGACTGATGGGAATGGGAAATATTGAGTTTCCCCATTACATTGTGTACTGACTGAAAGTCTTTTCTTCTGTTCTTTTTGTATAACAGCATTTTTTTCTTAATTAAGTTGAAGAAATTTGCTGTATTTCTGTATTTAGGTTTTTTATGCACAAGTATTGGAAATGTTCATTTTAAAACAAAGTATAGTTTTACAAGTTGGAAAAAGTTTCCTAGAATTTTGAATTGCTAGGCCAGTCTGAGGATGGTCGATATAATTGTCCTTTTCCTTTTTTCTTTGTGGTGTGAGACAAATGGACTTCCATGCAATCTCATATTTCTTCAGAATAGCAAATAAGTTTATTTTTTAAAGATTTATTTATTTTGTAATTGAAGGGCAGACTTTACAGAGAAAGAAGGTGAGACAGAGAGGGAAGTCTCTCATTTACTGGTTCTCTATAAATGGCTGCAATGGCCAGAGTGAATTTAATCAAAGCTCAGATCCAGGAGCTTCTTCTGGATCTCCCATGTTAGTGCAGGTACCAGATGACTTCACCATTCACTGCTGTGTCTCTAGGGTATATGCAGGAAGCAGGATCAGAATGCTGATCTAGCATGTAAGGGTTGATATAGGATTTCAGAACTGCAATGAGTGAAGGTTAGCATGCAGTGCCAAATACTGGCCTCACAATAGGTTTGCAGTCTCAGAGGTATTATCTACCTTAAAAAGTGATCATAAAAACTATGTTTTTGGTTGCAAATAATACATTTTTTTATTTTACTGTATGTTATTTTAATAAAAGTAGAATTAACTGATCAGGTAGTGAAAATGTTTACATGTTAACATGTTTAGACTTTAATTTTGTAAAGGATGTTTCATTTAAATATGCCAGAAACCTGTTCCTGAAAAAGATGGTGGCAGGAGAGAAAGAATGAAACAAAGAGTGAAAGAGAGCAAGAGTGAGACTTAGAGCATGAGTGTCCATCCATTGGTTCACTCCCAGATTGCTGCAATGGCCAGAGTTTGGCCCATATGAAGATCAGAGCCAGGAGCTTCTTCTTGGTTTTCCACATGGATGCAGGAACCAGAACACTTTGGTCATTCTCCTTTGCCTTCCTCTGCCATTAGCAGAAATCTGGATTACAAATAGCACAGTAGGTGCAGTTATGGGGTCCCACTGATACTGTTCCTTGTATTTTCCTGTATTTTTCTTTATGCCAGGGCTTATGAGTTTTTCTTTTTCAGTGTTTCATTCAATAAAAAAATAAGTTGTTGTGATATATAGATGTGCCACTCTGTATCAGATGCTGAATCTTATTACAACACAGTGTTATGGTGCCTGCCATTCAACATCCTTCTCTATTTCCTCTTGCAGTGCTTCAAAGCCTCCTTTTGGTTCAGAATGTGTTATAAAAATTCTACACATGAGAGAAACGTTTGGTGTTTGCTTTTCTGTGTAATGTTTATTTGTTTTAATATAATAAGCTTCCATTCCATCCATTGTGCTGTGAATAACAGGATTTCAGTGTTTAGTTCTTTGTTTGATACTATGATTTCATGGTTTGGTGGGGGAATAAATATCTCAAAGCAGAATATCTAAACCCAAATGAAATGTATTTTTACTTTTTAAGGAACGTTCTCTTCTTGTATCGGTTGTTGTTCATGTGCATGTTTTTGTGTATAGAGAGTAGGGCAGAGTGGAAAACAAAATTGTTTCAAAGAAACATACAGGCTTTTTTGGCCATCTGGATGTCCACCAGCAATTCATTTCTGTTGTGCTCTATATTAGAGGATGTTTCTGTTTCTGTTTAGTCTCCTGGAATGACAGATTCTCTGATATATGGCAAATTGATTTTTATAGGAAAACGGAAAATAAATGCCTCAGAACATAGCACATCTACTCTCTTATGAGGCTAGGCATTTAGAATAATATTTATGAGCACATAATCTTAGCATACCAAATGGTAGACTTCTACTAAGTAGTTTGAAATGCCTGATGTGTGTGTAATAAACATTTATAACAGTGATGATCTTCAGAACTTATGCTGGGCAAAATGTCTTTATTTGAATTTTAGCCTTTTGGACCAGTGGGATTTATGAAAAGCTCCATCACCAATTCTAAGGATGAAGAATGGAAGAGAATAAGAACACTGTTGTCTCCAACCTTCACTAGTGGAAAAATCAAGGAGGTAATAAATTAGTATATGTTAATTACAAACTTAACTGAGTCTGGAAAAAAAATGGAAAGACAATCCTAGTCCATTTGAAGCGGAAAGTTTATTGGCACCAATGTTCCTTAAACTGACCTTTTCTCTTTATAATCTAGAAGAGAATTGCATTCATTAAAAATGTTGATGAACTACATCTGCTTTGATAATCCAATCCTTTTGACTTGAATATTTACTTTTAACTATGGAGGAAGTGGTGTATATAGACTCATTTTGTCACTCCTGCTTCATTAGAAAACTATTTCCTTATGTGACCTGGATCTCTGCATCTCACTGTGGCTGGTGTTGTGTGTGTGTACTTAGATGCTACCCATCATTGCCCATTATGGAGATGTGTTGGTGAAAAACTTGATTCAGGAAGCAGAGAAAGGCAAGCCTGTCAATTTTAACAAGTAAGTAAGAATGTATTTGTGGGGTTCTGGGCTCTTTCAGTACATGGCATGGAGTTGAAATTTTCCTTCGGGAATCCCTAGAGTTGAACATACGAAAGAGTGTATGTTGTGTTACAACTCCAGTGATTCCACCAGAAAGGATAACATACAACACAAAGGAAGTTGGGGATAGACTGGGTTTTCTTGGACTAGAGCACATAATAGTTACCAGCTTGGCTGTCACTTTGGCTATTTGAGAGACAAAATTCATGTGTAGAAAGAAGGAATATGATTCTGTGGAAGTTTTTTGTTCGTTTTGTTTTGTTGTGTTTTGTTTAAGATGGTATGGAATTGGGATTGTGAACTAAGGGAAGAATTTGGTACAGATCGGGAAGCAGGGTCTATGCCAGGAGAGTCCCAGTGTGTATGTGTGTGTGTGTGTGTGTAGGAAGAACCAAAATGCCTTCATGGAATTGCTGATTACATTAGAAAAATGCTAAATACTGAAGTATATCTTTTACTTCAAATTTCTTGAATATGTGGAGAGAGAAGGCCCAGAAAAGCCTTTGGGGATGGCAACAAAATAATTTGCTGGCTAAACTTGAATATTTATTTATATTATATATATACATTTGGTGTGACGAAAGAACTAGAACGAGATATATTCTGTGTCCTGATCCTAAACATCTGCAACAACTAGGGAATGGTCAAGCTTAAGCCAAGAGCTAGGGATTCAATCTAGTCTCACCTGGGGGTGGAATGACGCAAGTGCCTGACTTAATACATGGTATCTCCAAGAATGTGAATTTGCTGGAATTTATTAGTGGAGCTGCTATTTGGACAGAGGACTAACATATGAAATACAGCATCAAAATTAGCATCATTTGAAATTTTTGAAAATTTTGCTCTCCCAGTCAGAATGTACTAACTTTGAATTATTCAGGAGTCTGCTTTGTAAACTATGAATTCCTGGAGAAGCAGATAGCATTTCACACAGTTATGTATGCATTCTTCTTGTTAATAAGTTTAATGTAGTGTTATTATATTTAACCACAGTCATCCTTGGATATACCTTTTTAAGGGAATTCTACCCTCAGGGCCACCTCAGATTCTGGAGATGGAAAAGAGGGTGTATTTTAGAGCTTTGTAAATGAATGAAGGGAAGGATTGATTGTTCTGTAATTCAGATCAGAGTGTTGATATTTAGTAATGTGTTAGGAAAAAATCATCTTTCCAGAAAGCTTCTAAGGTGAGGGAAGATCTGGCTGAGCGCCATCTTCATGAGTTCCAGGGCAGAGTGAATTATTCCAGCTATCCTGCTAAAGCTTAGGTCTTACATCCAAATACAGAGTTCTGTAACCTGTTTGATTATGGTCTTTAACTCTGCTTGAGCTTAGATGCATCTCTAATTTTACTAGAGTCCCTGCTACCCAGGGCAAAGACAACTGTATCTTCCACCCTTGATATGTTTGAATGTGAATGACAGTAGTAATGATCATTCTGATGATCTAGATGGTAGTTCTATTTTTTAAAATAAAGATGTTTATCTCAATGAGACAGAGAGAGAGAGAGAGGTAGAGAGGGAGCTATCTTCCATTTGCTGGTTCACCAGACTAGGTTGTTTGAACGCATGCATGTCCTGCATGTGTGATAGGGAACCAAGCTGTTAAACTACCAGCTTTTGCATTCTGGGATGTGTTAGCATGAAGCTAGATCAGAAGTGTGGTCGGCTGGATTGAAACAGAATTCTGACTGGTGATATGTGCTTACTAAACTTCAGCCACTGAGCCTCAATGCCTGCCTCCAGATGTGGTCCAGGAATTGTTTGGCTCTCTGCTGTTTTGCTTGACATGTGCTTTCTCAGCACTTCCTGCTACATGTGTGGCTCAAGAATGGCAAGTAGCTGCTTTTTTTAATTGTCCTTGTATCTCTCTCCACAGAATCTTTGAGGCATACAGCATGGATGTGATCACTGCAACATCATTTGGAGTGAACATTGATTCCCTTAGAAACCCACATGATCCTTTCTTAAAAAAACTCAGGAGGCTATTAAATCTTAATTTCTTTAGTCCTTTACTTTTCTCAGTCAGTAAGTATTGCAGCATTTCTTCCTCTTTTTAAAATGTCTTGAGAAGTAATTCAGAAGCAACAATGTACCCATTTTAAATGTACAGTTGTCATCACTGTTGCCAATTCTAGAATATTTTTGTCACTCCAGCAATTCTGTTCCTTCCCTCATCACTCCTTGCCCCTGTACCACTAATCTTTTATCTCCAGATAGTGACTATTTCTTAAATTGTGTTCAAATGGAATTGTGTAATACATGTTCCCTTGTGATTGGCTTATTTCAATCATTGTTAGGTTCTCAATGATTTTCTATGTTGATGTGTGTGTGTCATAACATCATTTCTATGTAGCAGCAAGTAACATTATTCCATTATGTAACTTTTCATTTTTTTTAATCAATGGATTCATTAGTTGTTGGGCATTTGAACTTTTATTACTTTGGCTTGAAAACTGTGTTCATTCTTTAAAAATTTATGTTAAATTCATGATTTTATATCCATTTCAATCTTTTGAATGTAAGTTCAGTGGTAGAATTTGTGGCAATAATTCTATTTAGCTATTTCAGTAATTTTCAAGGATTATCTATAAAACCTGTATAATTTTGCTTTCTCACCCAGAGTATGTAAGGTTCCAACTTTTTCTCTTCCTTGCCAGTGCTTGACTCTTCCATCGTTTTCGTCATATAGCCTCTCTAGTGAATAGAATTCATAACCCATTTTGGTTTAAATGTTCATCCTCAAATTGATAATCACATTAACCAACATTTACCATTTTCATGCCTTCTCTCAATAATTGTCTACTCAATTTCCAGTGTCATAATACTTGAATTATTTTTTCTGTGTTTTTGAGTTGCAAGAAATCTTTATATTTTAGATAAATCTCCTGACAGATAAATTGGTTGTAAGATTTCTCCTGATTTTTATCTTTTACCACTCTTGACAGTTTCTGTGTAAGTGTGAATCATTTTTTGTTTATTCCAGTTTTATTAATTTCTAACTAATTTTTATCTTATAATACAATTCCATAGATGCTTGAATTTCTTTTACCCCTCTTCATACCCTCACTCCTCTGATTTTCCCTATATTATTGCAATAGTACATTGATTAATAAGCAGTCATATGTCACTCATTTGCTATTTAGACATGCCTTGATACTGCAGGTATAGAAATGGCAAAGGGTGCAGCATCCTACTTTTCCCTGTTCTGTGGGTATCTTTTAGCTGTATAGCTAGTAGCTGGGTAAGTGCAAATGATTAACTTCTGGTGATGTAAAATTTGTGTTTCCTTTTATTGTTTGTGATTTGGGTATCAATTCTAGGAATCCCTTTCCAAGTCTGAAACCATGAACTCAACCCTTATGGCTTTTATGCTAGAATTGTATAGTTTTATATCTGCTGTTGATGCATTTAAGGTTTTAAAGATTTATGTTTATTGATTTGAATGACAGAGTTACAGAGACAGCGAGTGAGGTTGGGTGTAGAGGTGAGAATGAGGGATTGAGAAATTTTCATCTCTGATATGGCTTATTTCCTAAATTGCCTCAAATACTGGGGGCAGGGCAAAGCCAAATCCAGGAGTAGGAGCTCCATGAATGTCTTTAAATGGTGCATGGGCCTGAGAACTTGTGCCATTTTCTGCTGCATTTCCAAGGTACATTAGCAGTAGCCTAGATGGGAATTGGTTTAAGCAGGACTTGAACCAGAACCCATATGAAATGCCTCTGCTGCAGAAAATGACTTAGTTTCTCACAGCACAGTGCCAGTCCTTGAAGTTACCTTTGTACAGAATAATAAATAAGGGCCTGACTCTTTTATTTTGGTCTGTCACTATCCAATTGTACCAGCACTAAATGTTGAACTGAATAGCCCCATCGCTTATACATTGCTTTTGGCAGTATAGACATTTTAATGATATTGATTTTACCTATCCAGGAGCATGGGATGTTACTCCATCTTTCGAAATCTTGTTCAATTTCTTTTTTAAGAAGTTTGTAGTTTTTCTCAAATAGGTCTCCTACATTTTTGGTTAGATTAATTTGTAGATACTTCATACTTTTCTCTGTTATTATGAATGGTATCTTGCTGGTTAGATCTTTTTGCAAATTTGGGCTATTAGCATACACTATGGCTGTTGATTTTTGTTCATTAATTTTGTACCCTGCCACTCTACCGACTCTCATATAAGTTCTTGTAGTCTCTGTATTGAGCCTCTTGGCTCTTTTATATAAAGAATCATGTCATCTGCATATAGTGAAAGCTTGATTTCTTCGTTTCCCATTTGGATTCCTCTGATTTCTTTTTCTTGTCTTATGGCCTCAGCGAGTACCTCTAGAACTATGTTGAATAGCAGTGGAGAAAGTGGACATCCCTGTCTTGTTCCAGATCTCAGTGGGAAGGGTTCAGTTTTTCTCCATTCAGTATGATGCTGTCATTGGGTTTTTCATATATTGCTTTGATTATGTTGTGAGTTTTTCCATCTATGCCTACCTTGGTTAGGGTCTTTAGCATGAAATGGTGTTGGATTTTTCTTTGTCTATTGATACTATCATGTGGTTCTTATTTTTTAGTTTTTGGATGTGGTGTATCACATTTATGGATTTCCGGATGTTGAACCATCCCTGCATTCCAGGGATGAATCCTACTTGATCTGGATGAATGATCTGTCTGATGATCTTTTGAATTCTCTTGGCTAGGATTTTGTTGAGTATTTTAGGATTGATGTTCATCAGAGAGATAGGTCTGTAGTTTTCCTTCTCTGTTGGTTCTCTGTCTGGTTTGGGGATTAAGGTAATGTTGGCTTCGTAGAATTATTTGGGAGGGTTGCTTCCTTTTTGTTTTGTTGATCTATCTATTGTTGTTAATGGGGTGTTAACATCACCCACAATTATTGTTTGCATATGTATGTCTCCCCTTAAGTCCTTAAGCAATTGCTTCACTTAGTTAGGCACTTGGAATTTGGTACATATATGTTCACGTTAGTAATTACTTCCTGATGGATCGATCCCTTAACCAATATATAATATTCTTCCCTGTCCTTTTTGAGGTTTGTCAGATTAAAGACTATATCATCTGACATTGGGACAGCTACTCCAGCCTTTTTTTCTTGTCTATTGGTGTGATATATCTTTTCCACCCCTTCACTTTCAGTTTCTTCACATCTTTTTTTGGTTAGATGTGTCTCTTGCAGGCATCATATGTTTGCATTCTGTTTGATGATCCATTCTGTTAATCTGTGTCTTTTGATTGATGAGTTTAGGCCATTTGTGTTTAGGGATAATATTGAGAGGTTGTGATTTTGAGCTGCCATATGTGCGTGTAAACGTGCAAGTGTGTATTTGCATCTATTAAAATCTCTGATTGGTTGACTTTCCTTGTATGGATTTTAGTGGGGAGGTCTTCCCATTTGCCATCTTTGATTTTGGTTTTTAGTTTTTCTTTCTGGGTTTAGCATCCTCCTGAGGAGTTTTTCTAGAGCTGGTTTCGTGCTGATGTATTCTTCGAGTTTCTCTTTACTGTTGAAGGATTTAATTTCATTTACAAATACAAATGAGAGCTTTGCTAGGTATGTTATTCTCGGTTGGCAGTTGTTTTGTTTCAATATTTGAAATGTTTTATCCCAATCTCTCCTTGCTTGGAGTGTTTCTTCTGATAGATCGGCTGTGATTCTGATTTGCCTTCCTCTGAAAGTAATCTTATCCTTTCTTCTTACTTGTCTTAGAATAGTTTCCTTGTATTCGCATGAAGGGAGCTTGAGGACTACATGTCTGGGTGAGGCTCTCTTTGGGTTGAATCTGTTGGGGGTTCTCTATCCTTCCTGGATTTGTGCTGGATTTATATTTCCAGTGTTCTGAAAGTTCTCCTGTATTATCTCATTGAGCACCCGTTGTAAGCCTATCTCTTTCTCCACTCCTTCGGGAAGGCCTATTATTCTTACATTTGATTTTTTTGAGGTTGTCTTTCATTTCCTGTATGGACCTATTGGCTTTCTCCAGATTTGTCTCCAACTGTTTGATGAGCTGCTGCCTTTCATTCTGATTGTCTTCCAATTCTGATATTCTGTCCTCTGCTGTATTCATTCTGTTGGTTAGGCTCTCAATTTTCTGCTCTAGATCGAGGATTCCCTTTTTGATTTGAGTTGTTTTTGCAGAGACATGGTTTTTTAATTCCTTGGACTCTTCCCAGAGCTTCTCGCTGTCTGATGAATTTTATCACTAATTTCTTAAATTCCTTATTTGGTAATTCCTCTTTGTCTTCATCTTGCATCTCTGATATTGAGATTAGTCTTTTTTTGGGGGGAGAGAGTGCTTGGTCTTTCTTCTGAGTCATTACTTTTCTGATACTTCTCATTGTTTTGTTATTTCTTGTCGTTTTGGAATTTTAATCTCTGACTTGCTTGTCCACAGCTGCTGCCCTCAGTGCTGTAGCCTATAGGAGGTGTGATGCAGCTGCTGCTGCATGGAACGTTGGCATAAGCGTAATTCTTCTTACTCTATTGTTGACAGCAGGTGATGGTGGGGTGGGTGTTGGCTTGTTTCATTTGCGCCTGGGTTTATATCTCTGCAATCTAGTTCCATTGCAGCTAGTTGGCTAGGTGTTGTCTTGCGTATGCCAGTGGGGATAGGGTATAGATGAGAGACTTTGCAACCTCGGGCTTCTTATCTTTGCTTTGGGCAGATATAGAGCTTGTGGTTCCATACCCTACTATGCCCTCACAAACGTGCTCCCCTGTTGGGAAGCACACTGCTATGGCCCTGCTTGCCTGTGCTTCTTCCCTGATCAGCAGATCTGTTGGGTGTCACCACTGCCTCAGGGGCTCTAGCTGAGCACAATAGAGGATTCTGCCTGATTCTCCAACTGCTTGTTGCTTGGAGTCTGTAGTTCACAGCCCCGAGCTGGGTCAGGAGGCTCTGCGGCCCAGCCCTGGTGCCAGGCCCCTTCCCCTGCAACTCCCACTCAAAGACGCTGTGCTTCTGGGAGACACAATATTGTGTCCCCGCTTGACCACGTAGGCAGACTCTGCTGAGTAGCCTCCGGAGCTTGGATCCAGCACAGCAGGAGGTTCTGCCCCAGCCTCTAGCCGCCCGTAGCTGCTGGGAAACACACTATTGTGTCTCTGCTAGTCCACGTTAGCAGACTCTGCTGAGCAGTGTTCCTCCTCTGGAGCTTGGATTGAGCACAGCAGGGTGTTCTGCCCCAGCCTCTAGCTGCCCACCGCTAGGTATCCACAAACCCTGAGCTTGCTAGGAAAGCTCTGTGGATCCAACCCCAGTGCCCTGCTCCTCTCCCCGGAGCTTTCTGTCAAAAGTGCTGCCCGCTGGGGTTGGCAGATTTTTGAGCAAAGTCCCGCCTCTGGGGTTTGAGCTGAACAAAGCAGGCTAATCCGCCTGAGTCTTCAGTTATTTGCTGTGCCCAGTTCACAACTCTGCCTTACTCCCATGCGAGGCTTCTTTCCCTGTTGCACTCTCTCAAAGGAGCGGAGCTGTGGAAGGCACGTAGCCGTGCCCCTGCTAGCCTGTCCTACTGTCCAGGTTGGGAGGCTCTGCCGAGTGTTGCCCAGCCTCTGGGGCTCTGGCTGAGCACAGCAGGAGATTCCACTGGAGTCTCTAGCAGCTAGTCCACAATTTGGAGCTGATTCGGGGATTCGTGCGACCTAGCCCCAGAGCGCAGCTCTAATCCCCTCTGCACTCTCTCAAAGCTGCTGACCTGTTGGGAGGCGCGTTGCTGAAAAACACACCCTGCTTGTCCTCTACCTCAGCACGGGTTGATGACCCCTATTTTCAGTCCTGTAGCTACCTTTAGGGTCTCCAGCACTCCAGTGGCCTGTGACCCTGCAGGTGTGGGTACTTTTTTTTTTTTTTTTTTTTTTTTTAGCTTCCTTTGTCTTCCCTGAGTCAGCTGAGACTCCGCTGCCTTCCCCCTGCCTGGGACCATGACTCACCAAGTTTCATGCAGTGTGCTGTCTTTCCTTTCTGTCGTTTTATGGCTGTTCCTCCATGCTGTGTAGATCTTGTTACTTCAGTGAACTCCAGTGACCTTCCCTTTCCTCTCCCTGCAATTCTGTGTCTCCTGCTTTGTTTCTTTGCTGGATTGATCCCCCTCTCTCTCTACTCCACCTTATACCAGCTCTCCGCAGTAGGCCATCTTAGTCCCTGATAATGCATCTCAAGGATTATTAAAACAGAAAAAGTGAACAGGAAGCAGGAAATGATAAAAAATCACATCAAAATGAATTGAAACTAAAAAAACTACACATTGCAACGAGAATGAGCAGTTTTTATTTTTATTTTTTTGAAAGTTTTTTGGTGATGTTTATAAGTCAATTGAAGTAGAAAAGGTGTAGGATCAGGGGGAAATGGATGAAACCATCGTGTCTACATTTTCCTCTCCTTCTTCCTGTATATGGGGAACGACAGAGTAAATGGAGAAGCCACACCCGGCCTCCAAAACACCTCAGTACCGAGGAATGGGTCATGGCACCCGATGTCATTGCAAAGTCCTTGAATTGGAGCATGCCTTAAGGGTTTTGCTCAAGAGGTTTCAACATTGATCTCACAGATGCAAGGATGAGGATATCTTTCCAAGGTTCATTGGTTGGCACAGTCCACCTCTAAGTTGGCTCTGATATGTGCTGTCATGCTTTATTGGGGTAGTTGGCCAGTTTGTTTTGACCTCTTTGCTATGGTACTAGGTGTCCTCTGTAGGCTCCAATGGCCTGGCATATCCTCCATGTGCTTCTGGATGTGCTGTCCACTGCTCTGTCAAAGCCACTGAGGAGGCCTAATTGGGACACATGCACTCCATTGACAGACTGCTGATACTGCCACTCTCTCTATGTTTGGAGTTATGAGTCTAGCAGTTTTGCTCTGGGATCCTGGAAGCACTCTTGTCCCCTGTGGTATCAGACCCAACTCTTCTGTGTGCACCCACTCTTATGGGTACAGATTGTTCTTTCTCCCATATCATCCTATGTTCACACTGATAATTGCAATTACTAGGTCAGATCCATCTCGAGCCCGCTTTATTTTTTAGGTTTATTTAATTATTTATATGCTTTATTATTATTATTATCATCATTTTATGAAAGAGTTCCATCAGCCCTGGGATTTCCACTATCCCGTTCTCTAACCCCACTCCACGCAGTGAGTTATCCCATAGTGCTGCAACAGCATAGTTCAAAATAGAGTGTCACAAATCCATCATTGTGGGCATGGACAGCATCCCATTGTTAAGTCAAATTTTCAACAGTTTCACTGGACGTGCATTCTCGATCCAGAGCAGACTTGCATACTGCACTGTATCCTCACATCTGAACATGTTATTCTCCACTACACAGTGTAAATCCCCCAAAGTGAAGGGCCACAAAATAAAATCAACAACAGAAAGAAAAGAAGAAATTAAAAACACCATGAAGTTAAGTAGCATGCTACTGCATGACTAATGTGCTGCTGAAGAAATAAAAAAAGGAAATAAAAACCGTTATGAATAAAATGATGCTACTGTATGACCTGACTCAGTAAAGATTAATGAGAAAAATAAAACGTGTTTTGAAGAAATGTAACTAAAACATCTAAATCCATGAGATCTAGTTTCCACTGATTTTTGCTGGTGAGATGTATCTCCTGTAGGTAACAAATAGATGGGTTTTGTCTTTTTAATCCAGTCTACTTCCTATGACATTTGATTGATGAGTTTAAGCCATTTACATTGAGGGTGAATATAAATAGGTGGCAATGTAGTCCTGTCATTTTAGCAATGGGTTCTTCATTGATTTAGCCTATTGTTGCTTTTTACTGTAATGTTCTTCACATTTGTCTTTCATTTTGGTGGGGCTATTCCTTTTTTTTCTGTCAAGAGAACATCTGTAACTATCCCTTGTAGGGCAGGTTTGGAAGAGGCATATCCGTTTAACTTTTATTTATTGTGGAAGAATTGTTATTTCTTTTCAAAGACAAAGGACAACTTTGCTGTGAACATTATCCTGGGCTGACAATTCTTAGCTTTTAGAATCTGTAATATGTTGCAACATTCTCTTCTGACATGTAGAGTTTCCTGTGAGAGATTAGCTGTCAATTTAATTGCCATTCCTCTATATGTCAATTGGTTATTTTCACTAGCATATTTAAGGAACCTTTCCTTATGTTTGATTGAAGAGAGCTTGATTTCCATGTGTCATGGTAAAGATTGCTTTGATTCAACCCTGTTGGGAGTTCTGTGCCCCTCCAGAATGTTGTTTCCCAATTCTTTCTGCAGATTATGCAGGATTTGTTTTATTATATCTTTAAATATGTTTTTTAAACCCAGCTTCTCTTTCTGTACCTTCTGGGACTCTCATAACAATTATATTTGTCCTTTTAATAGTGTTTCTCAGTTTTTTAATACATTTTTCTGCTTGACCCAGGTCTGCTTGCAGCTTTTTGTTTGCTTCCCCTTGCTGAAAGGAAATATGTTCAAATTCTGAAATTCTTTCTTCTGCTTCCTTCATTCCATTTTGGAGATTCTCTACTAGACTTTTAATTTGCTCCACTCTATTCTGAATTTCTGATATATCAGCTTACATTTGATCCATTCCTGCTATTTCCTGTGTAACATATTCCTTAAACTCCTTGAACTCCTTCTTTAAGTGCTTGTTGTTGTTGATAAGAAGCTTTATAACAAGTGTTTTGAATCCGGTATCCCCCATTTTCTGTATGTCTTCCTCAATGATTCCTGAGGTTGGCAAAGATTTTTGCTCCTCTGCAGGGGATTCTTCAGTAATATAAATTGTGCTTTTGAGTCATCTTTTGTTTTGGTCATTTTACTTCTGATTATCAGATTCATCTCTATGGGGCAGATTTCCAAGCTCTGTCACCCACAGGTCTGCAACTCAATTTTACTTATTCTGGTTGGTACATGGTTGTTCGTTTGCAGTCACTTTTACAACTTTCTTCAGCTAGTCTCATATCTGTGCTCTTATGTTAGACTTCTACCATGGTCTGCGTATCTCAGCTCCTGGCTCACCACTCTCTTTCCTGTAACCCTGCACTATTCTTGCACCATTGTCTGTTGAATGCTTCTCCCAGTTTCAGTTCACGTAATTCCCAAGATGATAGCATATGTGCAGCTCACTCTTGTCCCTACAGTGGCAAAGCTTTTGCCACACTGTACCAAATGACAGCTCATGTGAAACTTGTGGCGTTCTTCATCTGCTGGCCATTAGGTCTGGGGGCCACCTGGACCCATTTTGTGTGAAACTTGAAGGATGCCACATTGTTGCAGTTCATTGAGCCACAAATGTGTTCACTTACAACTTAGTTCATGCACAGTTCTGTCCCATAGCCATTACCTCCCTAACAAGAGGGCACTCGATTTGGCTTTAGTGGACTTAGTTTATAAAATCCACCCTGTTCCCGCACCACCTATTTGAAATTTGCTGCTCCGTCTCTGCTCCTGGTCAACTCAAACAAACCAGCAGGTTGGGCAATGCTTTGACTGGGTTCACCTCCTGAGTTCTCAAGGAGTCCCACTTCTCACTTGGTTTCTGGTGGATTTCTGGCTCCTGGTGCAGTTCAGATCACCACTTGCTGAATGCTACTGGTGTATTCAGTCATTGTAGCACCACACCATTGTATTCACTGCTTTACTATGTCTATCAGTCTCCAAATGCCCCTCTGATGTTAGTCTGTACTCTCATATTTCCTGGTAGGTGTCCTCTCTGCTTGACCCTGGCTAATATTTGTCTATTTAAATGTGTCATAACCTTATTCCACCAGCTTGATTTTCTCCAGTCCCATTTCTTACACAAAAGAATGGGTGCTGTTGCCCACCCCAACCCTGTCCTCCACATAGTTGGCCCTCATGTACACCATTGGGAACTACAGTCCACTCAGAGTGACCTCCAAAAACTTCCACTGAGCTGGACCCGAGTCCTAGTTTCTGTGTCTGCCAGCATGTGCAATGGATTGGTCCAGTCTGTCTTACCTTCCCTTCAGCTCTTGTACACATAATTGGCCATTGCAGCCTAACTCATCTCAGCTGACTCCACCCTCCACCCCACACTCTTGCCAGTGGGTATCAGCACCTGTCTAGTCAGGTCTGCCTCCAGTCCTGGTTCTCAGGAAAAAGCTATTTTTTAAAAGAAGTTGAACAAAGCACTGTTTTACCCAGAGTAGCAAAGAAAAGCAAGAGAAAAAACAAGTAAATTTAGAGATAAAAAAAAATCCTAATAAACCTGTCAGTTGATCTCTTCTTGCTGTTTGGATTCTTTGATCACTGTGTGCTGTTCTTTATTGCTTTAAATGTTTTACAGTCTAGCATGAGCCCCTCACATCGGCATTTGCCAGTTGGTGTTCTACCATGGCTCAGCCTTGCTTTCCTCCTCCCGTCCTGGCCATAATCTGAACTGGTTGGTATTGTGGTCCAACTTGTCCAACCCACACTGCATTGTTGTGCTCAGATTCGCCAGAGGGTCATATGAATTGGCCCATCCTAGCTTGCCCCAGACCTGAGCCATAAACTGGCCTGGTCTTGGCTGCTTCCTGCATTGAATCTTGTGTTTACCTGCAGGGACTGTGTACCACCAGAGGAGTTCCCTAAGCTCCTCCCTCAGATATTGTTCAGTGCCAGGTCTCTCACATACAGGTGGGTCCATGCCCAGCCAACTTAAAATATGCCCTATCCTAACAGGAACAATGGCCTTTCCTGACCTGACCTCACACATTGTTGGGTGCTTAGCCCACCAAAGCCTGGTCCACACCCAGGCATGGCTCACGCATGGCTGTCCTTTATCCACCCTGGTTCTCATGAGCACCAGTGGGTTCTGAATTGCAATATATTCTGTCACACACCATATGTAGTCCACACCCTTGCCTAGGTACATTGCAGCCATGTCCAGACCAGATTACAGCCCCCACTCTAACCTTACACTCACCAGATATGACATTATTCAGCCTGGGCATCCCCTTAACTCTGCAACCAGGATTGTTCCCAGGCACAGATGATGTGCATGGCACTCTTTGCTCTGGTCCAGCTTGGTATATCCCCTCCCCTGTCTTGCGCTTTGCCTTCAGATGCCGTAGCCTAGCCTGACTTGGCTGGCCCTACTCACAACTTTTGTAGGCAGTGCTGCATCCAGGCCTTACTTAGTCTGTTCCCATCTCTGCTTCATGTAAACTGGTAGGTATGATAGCCAAGCTTGGCATGACCCAAACTACTGCATAGTTTTTGCACTTGTCATTTCGTTAAGGTTTGCCTGGCCCTGCCTGTTCCACAGCCTTTCAAAACCATTCCACACTTGTCATTGGGTGGAGCTACCATGCAAAGCATGCCCATTATCCAGACCTGAGACATGTGTTCACTAGCGAGAACTATGGCCCACCAGGGGAGTTTCCAAAGTTCCTCACCTTGTGCAATTCCAGACCTAGATCCCGCACATGTCAGGTGGTATAGATGCATACCTGGCATAGCTTGCCCTTTCATCCCAGCCTTTTCATGAGCTGGTTAATGTTTTGGCCTGGTCTGCCCCATACCCTGTTTTGTGGTGCATATACAGGTGCTGCAACTGGAACCTGCTGTGCCTGTTCCTACCCCCACTATCCATGAGTGCCGGCAGGTTTCATGGTCATGCCTAGCTCAGCCCAGCACTATCCCCAATCTTCCGCTAGCCAGCAGTACTTGTGATCCCACAGGATTAGGCCCACATATCGCCCACAGAATCGACCCCTGGACCTGCTTCTCTATTGTGCTGGTTTCACGGGCCAGCCTAATGTTACCCTTCCCCTATAATGGCACTGACTGTCAGATACTGTGATCTAATCCTGCCAGGAAAGACCCTAGCCCTAGCTTTTGTGTGAGCTGGCATGTGGTGGTCAGCAGTGTTTCATGCTAACAAGCCCAGCTCAGTTCTGCCATTTTGCAGTCCATCAGTCAGACCCAGACCTAGCCTCTCCCTCCATATGGTCAGCTCTCAAGTACAATGGCCTTGTTGCTGGGAGTTCCTCAGGAATCATTTCTTACTGCAACAAACTCCCTGAGTGGTCCTGCCTTCCCCAAATCCCTTTACCCCTTTCCCTAATGAATC
Source organism: Ochotona princeps (assembly GCF_030435755.1). Lineage (NCBI taxonomy): Eukaryota > Metazoa > Chordata > Mammalia > Lagomorpha > Ochotonidae > Ochotona > Ochotona princeps. The sequence continues at coordinate 28,355 of NW_026699443.1, forward strand.
CACAATCATTTTGCCCATCAGTGCCTGTGTTCTGCAGCTCAACCTTTGCAAGCGTAGTGAGTGGTGTGCTGGTCCAGAGCTCTACCTGCCCACCAAAGTCCCAAGCTCCTGGTACATGTGCTAGCCTATTGCTTTACCGCTTTATCCACCCATAATTCATGCTTAATGAAGTATTCCATGCCTGTTCAGCCAGCTCATCAGAAAAGCATTTTGCCCTGTGGCTCTGCCTGCCCCTATCCTCACCTCACCTGGCACCAAGAACATGAGGAATTCTCCTGGTTTGCTTGCCTGCTTAGATGTGAACTCTAAGGCCTTCATGTGCCCCACTGGTGATATATCCTCCTCCCCCTACCAAGCCCATATCCTCAGACTCCCATCCCCATTCCCTCACCATCTCAGCAAAGGAATGTCAATTTTAAAATTCTTTATCCCCCATTTCCTCAATGCATTCCTCAGTTTACTTCACAGTTGATAAAATTTTTTTACTTCTTTTTGTGGGGGAGGCATTATAATATTCATTGTGCCTGTCTCTTCTTTTGCTCTTGGTTATTGCACTTCTGATTAGATTTCTCTTAGGTTGTTTTCTAAGTTGCGTCACCATGGGTCTACAGTTCATTTTAAGGAATGTGTTCAGTACCCTGTTCTTCATTTGCAGTCACTTGTGCCATTCTATCTAGTGAGTTTCAGTCCAGGGCCCTTTCATTGCAAAAATGGAGAAAAGGTCATTGATGGTCCATTCTAGCAATGGCCTCTGTATGTGGTTGTGCAATTGCTCAGTGTTTGTTCTGGAAAACTAAAGAAAATGCTGAGGGAATGCTTCCTTGTTGAGAACCCTGAGGACTTTCACTGTCCTGATTCAGAGATTGTAATTGTGTCACATAAATTTTGCTTTTCATTATCATTTCTTTTTTTTTTCTCCTGTAGCACTCTTTCCTTTCCTTACCCCAGTATGTGAAGCATTGAATATCAGTAAGTACACCAGAGATGTTACAGATTTTTTGAAAACCTTTGTTGAAAAGATTAAAGAAGAACGTCTCAAAGATAACAAAAAGGTAAATCTGATGCTACTTGCATGAGGATGTTCTTTTTTCCCCAGGTTTTGGGGTTTCAACCATATGATCGTTCTGAGATAGAGCATTAAGATGATGACTCAGGCCACTCCAGGCAGACCTCTAGACTTGAGTGTGGTCTCCTCAGAAAGCAGCCGCAGTGCTGAGCTCCTGATGGACTTCTGATATGGGGTTATCTTGTCTTTGACCTCTCTTTCAGCACCGAGTGGACTTTCTACAACTCCTGATTAACTCCCAGAATTCCAAGGAAGTTGATTCCTACAAAGGTAACCAAGAATGCATGGGAAGCTCAGAGGGAGAAATGGCTATGTCAGATGGTAGATTTATTTTCAGAATTCTGAAGAATTTCCATGTTGTCCTGTGTAATTGTTGCTGGAAATCTGAATTTTTCATGAGCTCCTAGGTGCAATTCATCATTGGACTACATTCTAAATGTCACAATTTTATCTGTAGCCCCTTCTTGTCCCCTTAATTTAACTCACATATACGTAAGTGAAACATCCTTTAGTTTTTATACAGTAAAGTCTTATTATTTTAACACTCAGTGTTTACAAATATTTTAAGTAGAATTTAATGTATTTTCCTTAAGGACAATGCTACCGCATATTATCCAAATGGTGTACTGGTTGCACTGTGCATGTGTGACAGGGAAGCTTTCTCCTGACATCACCTAACTGAATTGGTGGTAAGGATAGTGTAATAAAGAGAGGATAGCAGTGCATGGGATAGGCTGGGATAAAGTGAACTCAAGGAAATATTTTATTTCCTGACTCTGTGTGAATAACATTCATCTGTTGACATTGAATTTCTTCTTTATTTTTTTTTCTTTTTAAAAATGTCTATTGGAAATGCTACTCAGATTTACAGAGTAAAAGAAAGACAGAAAAGACTTGAACCACTGATTCACTCTCTAAGGGCCACAATGGCAAGAGTTTAGCCAATCCTAAACCGAGAGTCAGGGGCTTTTTCATACTCTCCCTTGCCATTGCATAACCCTTACCTTTGATCCTACTCTGTTGCTTTCCCAGGCTGTAAGCAGGGAGCTAGATGGGAAGTAGAAGAGCTGGGATAAGTCCTGGCAGTGTGATGCTGGCAATGGGAGGTGAAGCATTAGCCAATTGAGCCAACCTGCTGGGTACTTTACGTTTTTTTCCTACAAGAATTTTGAAACTTTTGAAATCTTTTTGTTCCTTTAAGTATTTATTTATTCAAAATAAGAATTAAAGTGGGAACCAGAGAGTGAGCATTCCTCCATCACTGGTTGATTCCACACATGACTGCCATGGCTGGGGCTGGGCAGGGATAATCCAGGAACCTGGAAATCTACTGTGCATGCTCAGGAGCCAAGTAGTGTAGCCATATATTTATTCCTTTTCAGAATCACTACCTCAATGCTGAACTGGAATCAGGAACCTAGACATGAATTCAGCAGTCAAATGCAATGCTGTCTCTGTAGGCAGTAGCTTAACTTGATGTACAGTAACATCTGTTCATATATGGATTTTTTCATCTACTCTAGGGTGATTCACAATGACCTATTTTGCTTAAAATGTTTTTCTTCTCTTGTTAGCTCTGACTGATACAGAATTGGTAGCCCAGTCAATTGGTTTTCTTTTTGCTGGCTATGAGACCACTAGCAATATTCTTTCTTTCATCATGTATTTATTGGCCACTCACCCTGATGTTCAGCAGAAACTGCAGCAGGAGGTTGATGCAGCTTTTCCCAATAAGGTGAGTGAATGAGTGGTACTTGGGATGGGTTCACTGTGGGGCAGGAGTAGTGTCTTGATAAAATGCCTCCAGAGCACTGTTCAGGGGACTGCTTGCAAAGTATGAAATGAAGATACTTCATTTACCAGTAAAGGAATAATCTAAAGAGAAAAACTCATGGGGAAAAAGGGCTGAAGGTGCTACTCACAGAACTACAACAACTTTGTAAATCAGTGTTTGTCCTACGTGTCAGTTACAAGAATCCACAATAGCACCTAGAAGGAGTCTTTGTTACTCAAGTCTGTGGCCATTAGGTCTGCTTCATTTGGCTAGATTTTGTCTTGTAGAGCTGTTGCATGAGTGAAGCTGGCCAGGGTTGTTCAGGGCTGGTCAGGGTGGCAGACTCTGTTTTGTTTCCTGCCATTCTCATCCTCCATTCACACCACCAGTGTTAAAGAAGACATGAGATAATCCAGGGTGTCTGCTGTCGATTGTGAAGGAGCCTGGAATCTAGCGTGGCATGGCTGCTTGATGGCCAGATAAACACAGCCTTAAGCTATGCATGAGGGACTGTTCTAGAAATAATATGTGGAATGCAAGGGTTTTCTTTTCTCTGTAGAACCTCACTTGACATGAATTTATTGTCATATATATATATATATATATATATATATATATATATATGTGTATATATATATATATGCATTATATATATATATATATATATAATGGGTACCTAGTAGGACAATTAGAAAAACCACTTCTTTCTTCATTTATTTTAAGAGACAAATGCAGAGAAAGGAAAAAGAGAAGGAGGGATAGGGAGATATTTCATTTTCTTGCCACTCCTTTATGTCCACAATGCCAAGTGTGACATCAGGATGAAGGCAAGAGTCAGAGTTGCTGATGGTCTCCCTTAATGGTGACCAGGACAGAAAGTCCTGGAATGTACTATGTTGCCATTTCCAGATCATTATCTGTGAGATGGATGAAAATGGAATAGATACCTCCTGACCCTCATGAGGGATGGTGTCATTGCAAGTGGTGGCTTCACCTGCTACATGCCAATCTTGGCCCTTTCCAATATTTTATATGGGGTCAAAGCAGTTTCTAACCAGCATTTTTGAGGAGAAAATTCTGAGGCAGATTAAGGGATTCTCTGCTTTTAATATTCCGTTTTGTTGGCAGTGCTGTAGCCTCTTTTTGAGAGGTGACTGTGACTTTGCATATTATTTTAAGCACAGTGTTCTAATCTGTCTTTTTAAAAATGATTTGTCATTTTTTTAAATTGAAAATTGGATATACAGAGAGGAGCAGAGACAGAGAGGAAGATCTTCAATCTAATGATTGATTCTCCAAATGGCTGCAACAGCCAGAAATGAGCCAATCTGAAGCCAGGAGCTTCTTTTGGGTCTCCCATGTGGGTGCAGAGTCCCAAGGCCTTGGGCTGTCCTCAGCTGCTGTCCCAGGCCACAAGTAGGGACCTGAAGGAGAAGTGGGGCTGCCCTATTTAGATCCAGCACCCATAGAGGACCCCAGCACATGCAAGGCGAGTTCTTTAGCCATTAGGCAACCACACCATGCCCAATGTTTATCTCTTTCATACACATGAGGCAGCATGAGTGTTGTAAGGCCATGCTCATATTTTCTGGGCCTGGTTATGGGTTTGTCCTCAAAATCTCCTTGTTCACAACTACTTTCCACATCTGAATGCACTGTTCATTGAACAGGATGGAGGACACATCTGTTTTAATTTCAAATCTCATTTTGTCAAAATGTGTTTCTTTCTACCCAGACACTTGTCACATCTGATGCTGTTATGCAGATGGAATATCTGGACATGGTGGTGAATGAATCATTCAGATTATACCCAGTTGGCAGCAGAATCGATAGGACATGCAAGAAAGATGTTGAAATACATGGGGTATTCATTCCCAAAGGGACAATTGTGGCAATTCCGATGTATGTCCTCCACCGGAATCCGAAGTACTGGACAGAGCCTTGTGAATTCCGCCCTGAAAGGTACAGGATCCCTGGAAAGGGGAACTTATGCTGAAACAATCTAGTTCAAGCATATGTGGTAAATCTGTGTGAAGACAAGGAACGCGTGAGAATAGAATCATTTGTATCCATTATTTTTAGAAGCTTTTCTTATGGAAAAATAATGATTGTTTTCAAAATTGCTCAAAGTGATAACTGGAGAAAGGGTACTATTGTCATCCTTGAATCCAAACCGTTGTTGCATCTGAGGCTCTGAAAATGCTATGCAACTTTTTATTAGGGACTTGAGTGTGTGAATTGTGTGTTATTGTGGATCCTGGATGCTGTCTTCTACTGATATACATAGAAAGTATATACATATAAATAGTCATATAGTTTTTGCAATATTTGCATTTAGCTGTAATTTATTAACTGTAGTTTATTTTAGGTGTACAGTCTTTTAAAAAGTCTTTCCAGTTTTCCTATGCTAATTACATTGACTGTGAAATGTCACAGTACTTATAGAAAAGCTTTCCAACTTGAATCTGGTGGCCTCTTCCTGTAAAGCAATTGTAAAACCACAGGCTGTGCTAATGAGAAGTCCCATTGCGGATGGACAGAAGAATCAGTCAGGTCAGGAGAATCTGGGTACCCTGATCCTGGTTCTAGTTGCTATCTTCTGGCAGCCAACAAACTTACTTAACAGTGAGCGAATCCTTCTTTCAGTGTGAAGTCACTGGCTCTCAAAGCTGTTTGCTACTCTTGGAAGTAGTAATATAGGTCAGGTTTTTGGATATTGTACCCTTTGGAAATGGTTGATCAGCTACCATTGTTGTTTTGGTAAGGAAAATGAAGAAATTTGTAGAACACTGGCTGGCAAGTCAGAAGTCTTGGGATGCAGACATTTTTATTACATACAGATGGACTTTCTGTTGACAGAAATTTTATTCTGGGCATGTTGTCCCTACTGATGGCACAGAATGCTCATGTGGTAACTATAAGTCAAGTAAATTAGTGTTCACATAACCCTTTGTTTTCAAAGCCATGAATTCTTTGTCTCCTGAGGCCAGGATTTCTACTTTCTGTAGCTTCGTTCATGTTCGGTGATAAGTACATAGGGTTCTCTTCGATTACTTTAGTCACCAACCTTTAAGTGTCAGTGCTTGGGCCAAACAATGAGAACATTGGATGTTATCAATGTTGAAGCTGGAGAATGTTTGAAATATTCCCATATGTGATACAGAAATACAAGTCTATGGGGCACTTCTACTGCATCTGCATGGGCCTAATACTTGTACAAATACCCAGCACCTATGTCAGCTCTCTCATACACTACTTTGCTCTGATGATATGCTATTGTGACTAAAATATTTACTGCCCTCCCTCTGTTGATAAGATATTGTGAGCAAAGCAACCAATAGTGCCCCAGTGCATTGGCATAGAAGCTGAAGTTTTTGCCTTGCACACACCGGGATTTCATGTGAGTGCTGGTTAGTGTCTGGAAGCACTGTTTCCTATCTCACTCCTTGCTAATGTCCAGGGAGGCAATCAAGGATGGACCAGGGTGTTATGAACCTGCACTCATGTGGAAGACTTAGAGGAGACTTCTGGTTCCTGTCTTTGAATTGGCTCAGCTACATCAATCGTGGCCACTTTGGGAGTGAAAGAGCAGATGGGGATCTTCCTCTCTGTCACTCCTCCTATATGTATATCTGACTTCCCAATGAAAATGATAGGTTAATCTTTAAAAAGAAAAAAAAATCTAGAACTCTAAGAATATTGTACAAAACTGTAGCTCTATTTTAAAATCAAAGAACAATATTCCATGGTCATTTTCCCAATATAAACATTATCTTCTCAATACCATGAACTATCCAGGAATTGTATGAATAAATGATGGCTTTATATTCAAATAATTTTTTTAAAGATTTATTATTTTTATTACAAAGTCAGATATACAGAGAGGAGGAGAGACAGAGAGGAAGATCTTCCGTCCGATGATTCACTCCACAAGTGAGCCGCAACGGGCTGGTGCGTGCCGATCTGAAGCCGGGAACCAAGAACCTCCTTCAGGTCTCCAATGCGGGTGCAGTGTCCCAATGCATTGGACCGTCCTCAACTGCTTTGCCAGGCCACAAGCAGGGAGCTGGATGGGAAGCATGGCTGCCGGGACTAGAACCAGCGCCCATATGGGATCCCGGGGCATTCAAGGCAAGGACTTTAGCTGCTAGGCCACACCGCCAGGCCCTATATTCAAATAATTTATGACCTGATTGAAGAGATATATATCACTGATGTTATTGAAGTATGATAGCATCAAATGTCATGTCAGTATCTCACTTAAACAATTATGGCAAGAGAGAAGGAGTATGCTGGTGGGGAGTAATGTCAAGGAGTATTTGATGGAGAATTTGGAAAGAGAATAAGACTATGGATAAGGAGTGTAGTGAAAGAAAGGTGAAAGAGAATGAGGAGGAAGACAGGTGGGAAGGAGGTTGGAGAAGAGAGAAAATAGGGGTAGTTTAGTTTAGATACTAAGAGGCATCATCTTCCTTAGTTAACATATGTCCATATGGTTGTCAGTTGAAGCAGGAACCCGCTTTCCCTTCCACCATTCTTACTTCTCATATGTGTTCCAAAATGTGATCTCATCACCACCTTCAATGTAATTTTAAAGTGCAAAGGTAAATGTCTTTTTAAATAGCACTCACATTATCTCACCAGCGAGACAGAAAAGTCCTGTGTGGTGAGGGTAATTGCTAACTGGAACAGCTCTCAAATATAGAACTCTTAAAGCTCAATAACAGTAAGATTTGAATGGCCAAGCCATAATTATTTCAAAGGTCCAATTGATAACTCCAACTAAGTGATTCTTGTGGTTCTACACATCACTAACGTGTGCTCATTTCTGTTGTGGAATCAGGTTCAATAAGAAAAACAAGGACAAAATCAATCCTTACACATACCTTCCCTTTGGAGCTGGTCCTCGAAGTTGCATGGGCAGGAGGTTTGCTCTCATAAATGTAAAACTTACTCTCGTCAGATTAATACAGAACTTCTCCTTCAAGCCCTGTGAGGAAACTCAGGTTAGTGTACTTCATGTAATGAGAATGCTTTTCTGGCATTTTTTTTAAAAAAACTGGACACTGTTGTGTTCGAATAGAATATTTTGTCATTACATCATTAGGTTTGGTTCTGCTTTTCCTACATCCCTGAATGCTGCCCTAAATCTATACTCTTGAGTGTCACTTTTGTCCTTGAATAAATCTTCAATAATGTGTTTTAGGGGGCGCATCCCACTGATAGCATGCAAAAAACATGCTTTAAGAATGATTTGACTTTGATTTGGAATTTACTTGAAACAATATTACCAAGAGATCTGTGTATTTCTCCAATGCATGTGTATAAATGGAATTTCAAATTTAAATATGATCACTTGTTATGTTCATAGTAAACAATGATCTTCTGCCTTCATGTCCATTAATGTGAGAATTTATAGAACAGAATCAGTGAGAATCAATAGCTCATTATATTTGATCATCAGCATCACATGTGTCAGGTTTGTTTCAGAACTTCAATGTGATGATCAATATAGATGAGAACTAATCTGTGACTTTGCCTATGCCTTAGGAGGCAAATTAATTGTTATATTTTGATGTTCTGAAGTACATACTTTCGTAACCCTCAGGTGAATATTATCATTTTTACAATTACTTTTGATTTGGTGTTTTTAATTCCTCTCCCAGGATGTTTCAGTTTATAGCCTTCTTGATTCTATCTTCAAATGCAAACTGTTAATACCATGAAAATGCAGTAACAGAGGTTTGAACTGCCATGTGATTGTGTGGAATGGCTGCTAAAAATCCCAGTTCCAGTGGTTGTCAGGAGCTGTTCAGGGTTCATCTTTTTCCATCTTTCTCTGGATTTGGTCCTGTGTTGAGCTATGGCAGAGCATCATTACAGAGTATGGGCACATTGATTCCTACCAGGGAAGGCCCTAAGAAACTTATGTCTAGAGTTTAAGTTGCATTTAATATTCATCTCCTTGACCTCAGTATGTTTTCTGCAAAGGAACCTAGGAGAGTAGAATTGGTCACCAACTGAAATTCAGTATGTAAGTTTATAAGTGTGTGAAGAAATGGAATCACCACATGTGCTATGGGATACCTCCTCCTTGGCAGGCTTCCAGTCATCTTCATACTGCTCTTGCTCATGTCTGTGAGGAGTTGCTGCAGCTTGTCTTTACTGAGATGAGACCTATTGCATGCTTTCCCACACTAATTGACTGGATCCCTGATAATGGAGCTAAAAGGATTCATGAAAGCTCTTCAGAACTTCAGAATTCCTGCATTTACACTTACATACAGTTGGAAAACAAGAGGGAATGTTAGAAATAAAAAGCACATATTTTCTTTTGCATTGCAAAATGCAATTTATTTTCCATAAGGTCAGAATTATTTATACACTTGAAATATGTTATCCACTCAAGAGTAATTTACGTTTCAACATAGACAAATTAACTTCATGAGAGTTTTCTAAATGTGTTAACCATATGGTCAGGAATGATGTTAGCATTTTTCAGTATCGTTATTCTTGTAGCTTTTCTGTTTTGATTCTGTTATTGATTGTGCTTAATTTTCTGCTTCTCTGTATGATTACTTCATTGTTGCAGATGCCCCTTAAATTAACCACACAAGGATTCCTCAAGCCTGAGAAGCCCATTATTCTGAAGGTTGTCTCAAGAAATCAGACTGTACATTGAGCTTCATTATCTGTGGACTTTGTGTTTGCTCTTCATGGAAGATGCATGCAAAGCACCAGAGACCTTAATGCATTTTGATAATAATGGTAGGAAATAATGTTGTAACTAACCTGTGGCACACAAAGAAGCATTGCAGGGAATAGGCACATTGAGCCATCTGTGTGTGCAGAGTATTCTCTTTTGTGTAATAGAGAGGAGCTGACTAAATCAGTGCCAGATATGTAGATTCAAACTCTCTGGTTGTTCTTAATCACCTCTCTTCATCTTCTTTTAGTCCTCTCATCCCTGTTTAGCTGGATCACACAATTTATCATTCTTAGTAGTTTATCAACAATACTAATAAAAATATTTGAATAAATGAGGTCGCCTTAGTAGTGACATTTTTATTTTTTATTGTTTGTATTTACTAGAATAAATATCCATTAAATATGCCAATCTCTTTATAAAGTTTTCTTCTAATACATTTTTGGTGTTTAAATGGCAATCTATGGTACTGAATCAGTGAGAACCAATGGCTGACATTTTACATCCACATGAACACATTGTGTGATGCCGCTTCAGGAATTCCAGATTGATTCTTAAGGTATATTACAGGGAGAGGATATTTAAACTCTGTTCATCATTTTCTAGATCATATAAGGGACTCAACAGCAAACCGGAAGTACCTTGAACAAAAACTGAGAAATTAATTACAGTTCTCCAAAGAACCTCCAAATAGAATAAAGAATATGAGTAAATTGTTAATATTTCAAATCACCAGGTAATGCAAGTCAAAACTACAGTGAAAAGTAACCTCCTGCCAGTTATAATGGCTATTTTCAAGAAAACCTATAAAAATTATTGTGAATTTGTGGAGAAGATTTAGAAGAGGTAGTGTTTTTCAAGATTGGACAACAGGTCCCAAAATGGCTAAATGGAAGGTATAATTGTGAATGCTCCACATCACATTCTGCTGGGTGACTGCAGTTCATACTAACAGTTTTTTTTTTGTTTGTTTTTAATAAAGAGCTAGAAGAGATTAAAGGCCCCAAGTGTAAAGCAGTGGTGTACAATGTCAGTGCTAATTAATCTGACTTGATCAATACATGCTGTATAGATGTATTGAGACATCAGAGTGTGGCCCATTATTATGCATCATTGATGTATGCTAATCAAATCATTTCTTCCTGGAGTCCTCAATAAGTTTCATAAACAATGTGGTAAGTTCAATGTTCCGGATCAAATCCCTGGAGGTCACTGCTCAGAGTGACTAGCTGGATTCTGGAGAGAACTTTATGAGTTTCAGTCATTCCCATTATCAGCCTCAGAGATGTTGCCCTGTGAGTTGTGAAGAAGAGAATTTTATGGCAACACTCTTGACTACTTGTATTTCTGGACTGAAGAACTACTCTGACATCTTCTCCACCCTAACTGTCCCTTTTCTTTCCCAAACTCTGTGCCATGTGGCAGTTATGGGTTATCCCTTAAACGCATTTTGATGATTTTTTCTCTTTCTGTGGATTCATGTGTCTGATTGGACACAGAAATGCAGTGAGGGACTCTCCTGGTCTCATTGTGTTGATATCGATGTTATTCAGGACACATACTTCTACCTTACGGACCCTTGGCATTGGGAAAGCAGCAGAAGGAAGGTCAGTGTCCCCTACCTTAGTCATTCTCTTCTGAGTGAGGTCATAAAATGCTCCTGCTTGAGTGTGCCCCTCTGTATTTTAATAAATGGAGCATTGCTGTTCCCAATGACCAGGGACACAGAGGTGACTATGGTTAAATAGATTCTACATGTTACATCCTCTTGCATTTCATGTGTTTTTCTCCTGTGAATTTGCCTTTTCATAGAGAAACATCAGATGTGAACCTGTTAGTGAGCCAATTCTGAATATAAAGTCCGTCATTACTTCAAACTGGAAAAAGGAGACATTCACTCTGGTGGCAGCAGTGGGGAACTGTGGTGAAGCCAATGAAAATAAGAATTGTTGCAACATTGTTCTCACATCTCTGTGATGTATAGTCAGGAGCAGGTAAAATTCACATGTGCTCTTTTTATTTTAAGTCAAATTAGTAAGAGAAAATCTTTAAAAATATGCTTTGACTTAGATGCACATTTGGTATATACTGTACTTTTCTGTGTTCCCTGTTCTAGGGACAGGCATTACGTTTCTTTTGGTGTACTGTTGGATTCCAAGGAATTTAGTAAAAGTTTTTCCCTATCAGGGCATGCACAACAATGATTCTGTGTTTGCAGACACCCGATTGCAAACTGGAAATTCAGTGATAAGACAGTACAGAAATGTAGTTTGTGTCCCTTGTACAAGTGATTTATTGCTTGTTATCAGCCCTTTACAAATGCTTTGAGGCCTTTCCCTGTGTCTCTTTTTCATGGCTTTCTGTATAGAATTTCTTGGCCTAAGGAATTCCTGCACCCATTTTGGGTCTTGTTTTAATTTTTGTTCAATTTTAAATGAAGAGAGTGAGAGTGAGGGAAAGACCCCAGACCCCCTCCACTCTGCCGTCCCCTGTTCATCTGAGCAAGATCCCAGGCTGACTCCTCTAGTTTCCATGTTAGCCCACAGGTCACCCGAGGCTGCCGAGGAGATTCAGGGGTGAAATCAAACTGCCCCCAGACACTGTATGACCAGAAGCAAATCTTCCATCCTCTGCTATGGTACCATTTGTTCTCTGCAGGCTCCAGTGTAAGGCATATCCTCCATATGCATCTGAATATACTGTCCACCGCTCCTTCAAAACCACTGAAGAGGCCCAGATCTGACACATACATTCCATGTTCAGACCATGGAACCTACAATTTCCTCCATGGTTGGAGCTTTTTAGCCAGCACTTCAGTTGGGGGGATTCCAAAAGCAACTTTATCCGAGGTAATCCCAGACCTAATTGCCAATACAGGGTCTGGCAGTGTGCCATCCAAATCAGCCTATGCACACAGCGTTAGTTCCAATGACTGGGTCAGTAATCTCAAATTCTGTCTTCTGAGCATATTAATGTGTTTTGCAGCTTAGTCACATCCTTTCCGCCACACATTTAGCGTTCATGCAAACCAATGGGAGCTGCAGCCTAGTCAGAGTGAGGTAGAATAACCCCTGCCAGGCCCAGCTTTGTACAGCTTCGCACCTGTTTTGGCCTTTGGCTTTAGGTTTGGTTGCCACAGCCAGGCCTGATGTTGCCTTCAAACAGTCCTAACTCTTGCTGGCAGGTGCTGCAATCTGGCCCTGCTCAGTCTGCTCCCATCCCTGGCTCATGTAAGGCAGTAGGTATGATACCCTAGCACCGCATGACTCACATTCCAACCTGGTTGCTGCACTCACCAGTAGGCTAAGGTTTGCTCAGCCAGCCTATTCCACCCACATCCAAAACCAACCCACAAACTTGACAGTGGATGAAGCTATCTTGCCTAGGCTGCCCAGCCCAGACCTGCACCACCTGTTCACCACTCAGCACTTTGACCTACCAACGTAGTTTCCCAAGTTCTCCCATTTAGCCTGATCCAAGATATGTCACACATACCAGAGGGCATTAGGCCCTTGCCTAGACATCTGGTCCCCTACCCTCACCATAACCTTGTATGAGCTAGTGGATGTTGTATCCCAGTCTGCTCTACATCCTCTTTTATAATGTTCATGTGGGTGCTGCAGTCTGGACCTGCTCAGCCTGAGCCTATTCACAAAGGCCCAGTGTTGGCAGGTTCCATGGTCATGCCTATCTCAATCCCTCACCTACCAAACTCTTAAGCTAACCAGTGGGACTTGTAATTCCACAAGGTTAGACCCATATATTTCCTAAAGAATCTACCCCTGAACCTGATTATCTTACATGCTGGTTTGTGTCATGGGCCAGCCTAATGTGACCTGTCACCTGTTCTGACACTCACTGTCAGAACCTGGGATATAGCCCTTGCCAGACATGCCCCAAGCCCTAGCTTTTGTGTAGGCTTGTGTGTGGTGGATGACAGTGCTCCACGCTAACAAGCCCAGCTCAGGTCTCCCATGTGCCCTGGTGCATTGGTCTGATCCATAAAGGTCTTCTGTCTTCTCCCCTGTATACGGCAATGTCACAGTCTCTTAGCTTACCTATAGATTCAATGGCCCTGTCATTGGGAGCTCCTCAGGAGTCATTCCTCACCTGCAAGATACTCCCAGAGTGACCCTCCCTACTACATATTCCATGCTCCTTTCCCCATTTAATCCACAATCATTGAGACCAGGAGTGTATGAGTGCTCCTGTCCCGTCTTTGGAAGCCGAGTGGATTGTATGTTCATCTGAGATTCTCCTAAACCTCCAGTCCCAAGCTCCACATGTGCTGGCCTGTTGCCTTAGCCCTCCACACACCCAAGATCAAGGTCCATTGGAGTTCTCTTCCATATGCAAATTCTCTTCCATATGCAAACCAAAAAGCAGTAACAGACTCACACCTACTCCAGACTTCTGCACTGAGACCAGAAACAGAATAAACAAATAAGAGAATAAATC